>NC_048907.1:14809113-15004245 GCF_011077185.1 Oxyura jamaicensis | reverse complement strand
TTTTTTTTTTTTTTTTTTTTTTTTTTTTTTTTTTTTTTTTGAATCAGGGAGAGCATTGTTTGTGGGCTAGGCTTTTCTGTTTTGTGTTTTCTATTTTAATAGCCTGTTATTTTCTATTCTTGCTTGTCTGTAACCCATGGAGAAGGGGTTCAGCGTGCTCCGTGGGCACATGGGGATGCAACGGAGGCAGGAGTGTGGCTGGGGGTGCCCCCAAGAGCCTGGTGGGGGGCAGCAGGGATGGACAGGGATGAATTCAGCCCCTGGCTCCACGCACATGTGCAGCCTGCTGTGTGTCTAGTCCTCTTTGTTGAGGAGTTGTGGATGTTTTGCCTTGAAATAACAGTGTGTTTTTGCAAGGGGGGCAGGGGGAGGCCTCTGCATTGCCACAGCTCAGGGATACGGTTGTGTGCAAGTCAAAGAGCCACATCATGTTGAGTGCTGAATGACTCTGCTTATTAATATAATAAAACAGAGGAACATGCTGTCATGACAGTCTCTGCAGTGAGAATCTAGGGGGTTATTTTAACCCAGGCAGCATTAAATCTTTGTCTCTTGAAAATTGTACCCCAGAGGTATGGGCTGAGGGTAGGAACATTTAACAAGGACTCCATTTAACAGGAGTTCTTATGCATATTATGGTCTCCAGAACATTGCTTTGCTGTCTGAGTTTTTTTTATGTCTTGCTCATCACTGTAGTTCAGTTCCTCAAACAGGATAGGGAGCAAAACTCATGCTCTCCTTTTTCCTTTTTCTTCCTTCCTTTCTTTTCCTCCTTCCTTAGTTTCAAGATGATTTTTTTTTTTCTACTGTAGCACTGATACTTCTTCTTGAGATGTAATATGTGAGAACATGGTGTCATCTGCTGCTTTGAAAGCAGGGAAGTGTACGTGTACATATACGTGCGTGTGTGTATATATGTGTATATATATTTTTACATACATACAGACTATAGAGATGTATATCTCCAGCCTGGGGCTGCAGCAGTGCTCTCCTGTACCCCTGATGCAAGAGCTTTGGTTGCTGTACGCACAGCCTGTGTCCCTTGCTGCTGGAGAAGACCTGATGCTGGGCTGCTCCATGCTTCCGTGCTCTGCAGCGGTTGTGAGCATTTGTCCATGTGTTTGGCCAGCCTCTGGTGAAAAATACCTCTATTACCAGGTGTTGGCTCTGCACTGGGGCAGCTTTCTCCGCTCATTGTGGAGAGGCTTTGATACAACATGTGAGATAACTTTTTCTCCCTTGATGGGAGGTTCTTCGAGACTGTCATCGACTCCTCTCTTTCAACATGTTTTATCTGGGGGAGTCAGGCAATCGTTGTTTTTTTTTTTACACCGTTTAATTTTGCCTTGCATTAAGCAGAGATAGTTCCAAATTGTCCTTGTTTCCCCCTCTGAGAATGATCTTATTTTACTTTGTACCCTCTTTACCGACCTGGCTGTGGTCTCTCCATCTCCTTAGAAGCTTGCCCGTTAGATGGGCACTTCTTTAATTTCCCCAAATCAGCACCTGTCAGATCAATAGATGAGCAATCTGGAGTCCTCTGTTGCATTGTGTTGGGCAGCTGAAATCCCCTTTAAGTGACCCTGAAACGAGGTCTGAATTATTATTGTTTTTTTTCTTTTCAGTGTGGATTTCTGGTAACACTGGGCATATCTCAGTGGTGAAGATGGTGCTGGATACTGTCAAGAAATCTGAGGAGGCCAAGAGAGAGGGATTTCCAAAGCAGAAACAAATTGTTCTTTGTTCTTAGTTTTTCATGATAATGTACCATATTCATGAAAATTGCCTCAATTTAACTTCAGGGGAGAAGAGAAGTTTCAGGACTGGTGTACCTGGAAGGCTGTGTCCTGGTTAATCAGTTTGGTGTACTTTAGGTTTGCATCTAGAGTTTTTTTTTTTTTTTTTTTTTTTTTAATACTTTCAGCATCTTTTCACACCTGGTTCTGTTTAAAAAGTGCTTTGCAATCTGCAGGAAGAAGATGCTAGGCATCTCTATCGCTGTTCTTCAGGCAGAGAAGTGCAGTGGCTGTGGTCCCTGCCAGAGCTGGAGGACTGCAGCTCCATCCTCCTCACCTCATGTGCTTGCACTAGGCACCATGAATTGCCCTCAACGTGACCAGTTCGATAATCAACAGGCTGAATATCTCCACCCCTCTGGGCACTGGTCTTCCCCTTCAGCGCTCTCCTTCCTCTTCATATCTCCGTTGTTCATCCTGTGTCCCAGTGGGATTTCAGAAGTCCTCATTTGGCTTTGCAGGGTGGAACTGCCAAGTTCTGCTGGGGTCATGGTGGTACACAAAGCACCAGGAGCCTGCTGGTGCTGCTGGTCTTAAGGCTGTCTATGCAAGCCCTGTGCAGCTGCCCAGCAAATCCGTGCTGTCGCTGTGCTCTTTCCAGGACAGCCTCTGAAGAACACGATCCTTGCTTTCTGCTTAGGAAAGGACTTCAAGGAGTTTTGTTGTGCCGCTTGTGCTGCGTCTCTGGGGTACAAGCAGAAACTTTTGTTTCTGGGTCTACTATATCTTCCTCAAAAATTGAGGGGAAAGGAAAAAAAAGGGGAAAAAAAAGAATAATACACCTTCGGATTTTCCCTCTGTACAAGTGTGGCCTTGTTGGGGTGATCATGATGGTGACAGGCACAGATCCTGCGGTGTGCTTAAGCAGAGGCATAAAAGTTTTCAGGATATGGGTTGTAGATTTTAAGGTCTTGCAGCCCAAAGGCGTTTCTTGTCTTTGCAAATGTTTCTGATGCTGTATAAATGCTGTCTTTGAGGTTTACCGGCAGCTAGCATTATCTCATGCTTTCATTTAAAGCAAAATCAGAGTGCCTGTTTTGTATCTCTAAGAGAATTACAAAAGCCCTCTTTGCAGCTTTGCACACAAAGGGAGATTGACAGGCACTAGCTTATGATCTCACTGCTCTGACAGTGTTTGACACAGAGGGACTTTCAGTTGGTGGCTACGCTCGCATCTAGGCACTGAAATATGGTGGATCTAGCCCTTAAATATGGTGGGTTTCATTTGTCACAACTGTCAGTGGCTCGAATCCATCGCTGGTGCTGCTAATCCATCCTGAGTGGAGATCCCAGTAATGTTTTCTGGTAGTGGGAAGAAGTTTACTTTCTGCTCAAGCCATCAACAGATGGTTTGCAACAGAAACAGAGACAAGGACGTTACTGATCACAAATGGCCACAGGTGTGCCCAAACTCTCTGCTTGTGGATGCAGGCTGCTTTTCAGGTATCTTTTTGGGGACACTGAGGACTCGCAGTGAAGAAGCCACTGGGATGCCAGCAGGGAAAGCTAAGCATCACCTTGCTCCACCAGGACTGCCTGCTTCCTGTGCCACTGGAGAGCTGGGAGTTAATTCCTATAAACCCCTTAGAAAAAGGCAGAGCACTTAATATTTATTTTGCATGCAGTTATTCCTCCTGCTTCTCCTTGTCAGTAGTTTGATCGCTGTTGAAATCCATCTCCTCCCCTAGCGTAGGCAGCAGCGCGAGGAAGGCATGCACGGGCCCTGATTGCTAAGCAACGCCACCAGAGCGCCGGGCACCTCAGGTGCTGCTATCACCTCACATCCATTTTGCCTCAGCACTTCGATCTCACAGGCCTGTCGATGCCATCGATTAGGGGAGATTGTAATGATCGTAAAGTTAAGCAGAAAATGGCGCGGCCTGTTGCCAGTGGGAGGCTGTCAGCACAGGAATGCCGTTCGCAGGGAATTAATGCTTGTGGCTATTGATTGGCAAGCGTTTCGCATTGCATTGAACATCAGTCGAGTTAGTTCATAAATTTATGTATGTCATTCTGTGTTTGGCACACACTTTCCTGCTTTCTGTGTCATTTTGTCTTGAGTTGACTGATATGGCAATGTGATCTGTTAGGAACAAAATGGAGATAGGGGAATAAAATACTAGCTTTATCATTTGCATTTACTCTACATCTCAAAGGGCAGTGGGTAGCATACCTCTGCTTTCTGATTTTACTTTCTTTACATGGTTTAAAGCCTGCAGAGACTAGTTACATGTGGATGTAGTGATATTTTTACAATATTTGTACAATATTGGCATTTGGAGATGGTTGTCAGATAACTTTCATTTTCCATGCACAAGCGCCTAGTAAACACACAACATTCATTTAATACCTAGGGGACAATTTCATGTCTTTCAAATATACACTGGGTAATTAAAAACAAATGTTAGCTTCTCTTCAGTAGTGCTTCACAGTAGTCACAGTGCAGTGTGACCGAGTTTTCACTTCAGTATTCTTTTGAGACATGTGAAGTGTGTGGCTCCTCAGGCCTGAGAGCTGACATGGAGAGCGGGGATCGCCCTGCATGAGGCACAACTGTGGCGCTGGGAGGAGGGCTTGTGGCCTCCCAGATTTAGGGGTTCCAGCTGGGTGAAGGCTGGGGTGTCCTGCCGCTGTGTCCCCGCTGCCCATGACCCCCTGCTGCTGCTTTGGGGCTTGTCACAGGCCCGGGACAGTATGGGCTGGCTCTGCAAGCGAGGACCCATCTTGGGGTCACTGCCTCGCGCTTGCAGGCCACACAGGCACATGGCTATGGTGGGGAAGGGGCTGTCAGGCTGCTCTCTGAGGCCACCATCCTCCTCTCTGAGGCGCGGTGGTTTTGCTTTTAGTAGAAGATGCCATGTCTGAAGAATGGGACCTAATGAAGAGAATTTGAAGTGCATTTATGCTTTGAAAAGGGAGTCTAAATATAGTGCCATGGTGTTCAATATCCATCTCTCCAAGGCGTTTAGATCAAATGTACCCTTTTTTAAAAAATAAAAAAATAATAAAAAAAAAAATTTCTCCTCTCAGTCAGCCCATCAGCCTCCCCTGGGAATTTAAAGTTGCAGCTGAGCTCCTGGACTGGTGAATTGTGTCTGATCTCAGCTCAGCAGGGCAGGGTGAAGCAGTGTGGCTTTTGTGTGACAGGTATTATAGGAGAATGGCTATTCTCCTGTGCTGTATAAAAATGGAAATTCATCCTTAAGCATCCATATTTATTTGTTAAACGGTTTGCAAACTGTACTTGAGACTGAGAGTCCATCTGCCCCCTGAAAGAGCTCAGTTTTCCCTTCGCTGATCCAGGGCTAGGGGTATAAATGTGATCATCAAAACAGCAGCAGAGGTGCCCAGGCTCATTTCTGTTTGAATCCATCCACTAGAGAATTCTTTTTCAGCATTGTCCTCTTATTACAAAAAGGGAAATAAACCCTTTTGTTTGCCCTGTGCAGCCGTTCTCCCTGGATCTATGGCAATATTGGAAAATTCTCTGCCTGTCATTGTGAAGTTTGAAAACCAGCTTAACCTCTGTCTTGCCAGGCATCCTTTCGAAAGGATGTGCTGAGAATTTGTTGTTTGTTCATTAAATAAAACTAGCATAGAAAAATCTCATTCAGATGTGTTATTTTCTGAGAGTGACATATGCTGTTGGCTCACACAAATATGTCTCCTCTGGAGAGTCCTTGTATAAGAAATCTCTCAGCCCTTAGTCTTCAGTCACTAATGAGATTTTTTTTTTTTTTTTTTAGCAGAGCTATTAAAAACTTGGATCTCAATTCTACAAAAATGTAGAAGATATCAAACTATACAAATACAATATTTTGTATGTTAATAACCAAGTAGGTTATAAGAAAGAAAATTAAAATATAACCTGAAGAAATGCATTGTGTTACCGGTGGTTTTTTTCCCTGGTTGCTGTATGTTACTGTCTGTGTTACCTTGGTAGCAGTTCCGATGTGTCCCTGGATAATAACATGCACACAATAATATGAAGCATGTATGGCATACAGGAGCACATACAGCGCATGGGAGTGAAATGAGGTGCATTTCCCTCTCCCCTCCTGCATCCTGAGGCCACAAAGTCTTCACAAGCGAGTTGCTGTTTTCCCATGTCCCATGGGCATGGGTGGCGCTCCTGTGCCATTTCTGGGGGCTGCCGAGTCCTGCCTTGGGGTGCTGACAGTCACCGTCCCGGCTGCGGGAGCAGAAGCTGCATTTTCCCTTCTATTTCAGCTGATGATCAACCGTTCTTCATGGCAGGTGGCAGCTGGACTTTACTCCCTACCTGAACTATGTAAGTACTGTCTATGTCAAGGGAAACCCCAGCTCTGATGCTCAGATGCTTGGCTCGCAGGATGTGCAAGTAAAGAAAGGCTTGGAAATCACAAGTTTTGTCCTGCTTCTGGTCAGTCTCTTGAAAGAGACTCTTGACTGCCAGCTCAGAGGTTTTAATGCCGTACTTTGGTAAAAAGGTCACACGTGTTTCCTCCTCAGAGCACTGTGCAGTGCAAGGCCCCTCTAAGGGACAGGGCGGGGGCTTGCAGGATGGGATCTCAGTGGTTAGGGGGATTGGGATTAGTCTAAATGAAGCCCAAGCATTTCAAATCCTCACCCAAACGAATTTTTCTTCCCAAGGAGTTAGTGCCCCTCTCTGAGCAGAGGGAATTACCGCTTCAGCGAGGCAATTTAGAGCTATCTGAGCAGGTTGTGTCAGGCCCGCTCTGTGCAGGGTCAGTTTGGTGTCACGAGGATGACTTTGAAGGTTCCAGTCATATTTATAGCACCAGGCTAAACAGAACGGAATGTAGTTACAGCGCACAAATGGTAAAGGGCAAACCCAAAGGTAAAATTCATTTCAAGTAGGTGTGAAATCCCAGTTACATATTTATTTGTGCTCAGGTAGGCATGCTGCTGTATGGTGGTAGCAAAGCATCCTGCATGCCCTCCTGGTCCTGGGGCTCCTAGATACAGCTGGGCTTTGTTGTGATGCCACTCGCAAGAACAGAGGTAACAATTAAAGGCAGTGGGTTTCTTACTGAAAGAGTTTTCCCCATCGTGTGCCCAGCCTGCCTCAGGTGTCCTGGCTTGCAAGTGTCTCCAGTCTGCAGCCTGTATCTCTGATCTCTGCCCAACCTAATCCTGCGGCAGCCAGTGAGAGTATGACTCAAAGAAAAGTGCAGAATTGTATCTTTCTCTGGTGCAAATGGGATAGGTAGGTTTCTGGGATCATTTACATTTTGGGGGCTGGTTTAGGGGCTTCTGGAGTTAGCTTCATTTAAAAATTTTATTATAAAGAATTGTTTTTTTTCACTCTTGTGATGCAGCGTTTTATGGAAAGCAGATAATAAAGTAAATCTGACAGGCTTTGCTCTTCCCCTGTAGCCAAATGTGGTTGAGCTGCTGATATCTCTCAGGGTGGCTGCACAAGGATCTTCAAAAACTTGCCTAACTCTTTGGGAGTCAAACTCTGTCCTGCGGGATGCTGATTTCCTTTTATTTCCTTTTATTTGCTACAGGAAGACCCTTGCAGTGACCCGGTGCTCAAGTGCTTGATGTCCCTGACTCAGCCTGATTTTTTCAGGCCGATGTCTTCTTGTTGAAGTCTGTTAGTCTGCTCCCAGTGTGGGAGAAGAGGGTGCATGGTGCTGAGCAGGGGGAGAGGCGTTCGAATGCTCTGGTTTTGGTTTGCGTTAGTCAACGCATGGGCTTGAGTGCATCGCGGAGCTATAGTGGATATTTAGGAAAAAGCCAGCAGTTTTCTGCAGGCTGCACTGGATGGTAAGGCCTTGGAGTTTTGCTTCCAAGATGCTTTACTTTGCTGCTGTTCTGGAGCTATGAAATACTGTACAAGTGCTGACAAATTAATGACGTGGAAAGCAAGTGCTGCTAAAAAAAATATCAGGGTTTGGAGACCTGCTTGGTGGCTAGGGTGAGTCCTGTGGTTTTTGTCATTGATTACGAAAGTGCTGGAATGGCTAATTCTGCGGTTTCCTTTGCAGTACTTTATGACACATTATATACTTGGCAGAACAAATCGGGTCACTGCCTTTACTATCTGCTTGTGCAACGTGTAGCTCTTGGGACTGAAGGGCAACATTGGAAATTTGCACAGAAATTGGAATTTAGCTGTGAGGATTCAAGACACTTATTTTGCTTGGATTATATTCCTGTTTATCAGCATCAGGAGGTATTTGAGAGACCTAAAAATTGAATTCTAGGTTTTGCATTAGAAAAAAAAATCTGTTAGAATGAGTTTTTCTTTGGAAGTTGGATATTGAGTATAGATCTGACTCTCCTGTGTCTGCAGAAAGAGAATAAAGGATAAACCAAGCTTATTCTTAAAAAGCACATAAAAAAAAGAAATACTTTCTTCTTTTTTAAGAGTTTATAGGCCTGCTTTGAATCAACAACACTGGTCTGGGAACTTCAGAAACTTTTCAGAACAGTTTATACTTCTTTTTATCTCCCTGAAAACGAAAACTGAAAAAAAAAAAAAAAGCCATTAATGAAAACACCGAGGCAACTATTAACTATCATTTTTTTGATTAGATCATCTAGTGAGGAACTTGTGGGAGCTGGCTTAAAAAAAGATATTGTTATTACATTGGTTTACAGCAATACAAATTTTTAGCCACAGAATGTATTTTTTTAGGCATTAAGTATGGGGGAGAGCAAAGAAAATGAAGATCCTGAATTATAATTCTGATGACAGTACGTTTATAGGATGATCTTTCTCTGTTGGTGAGAATAAATGCTAATTTTCTCTTGCTGTCTAAACTGAGCCAGAGTAACATGCACACCTATGGTGACTGTTACGACCTTTGTGTAGTGCTGCTGTGCTCCCTCCTAGGGCTGGTAGCATTCCCTGGATCAACAAACGGCTTCCCATTTACATAAACGCTTCTTTACTCCTCTCTTGAATATATGATTGACTTCAGAGATGTGCAGTTGTATAACAGAGGAATGGCTGTTGCAGTTAGTAATGTATTTTGGGATCTTCGAGATTGAAAGATGCTATCAAACTCTGTGATGTCTGTTATTTTAATTTTATGTTCTGCTCTATACAGTCCTGAAGCCTAATATATTTTCTGTTCTGCTGGAGGGAACTGGCTCCTTTTTGAGGTTTTACAGGCTGTTTCTGTTGTGCAGTGGAATTCAAATTAGGAATTATTCTGTTCTATTCAGAAGAGAAAACCTTATGTTAAGATGGCAAGATAGACAAGGTTCAATGGTAACAAAATTGTCATGGAACAGATTCCATGGCAGCTAGACACTGCTGTAAGGCCTTTGCATGCAGATAATAGCTGGGGATATCAGCCTGGGTCTTTTAAGGAATACAAGACCATTTAAAATTATGTCGTGTTCCTTCTAAATAAATAATAAAAAAGTTTAGCTTTGATGCTTGTGGCTTGTTCACAGGAAGCAACCTGGTTTAGTCAAACCTTGACTTCACCACCACTGCAAATTAAAATAGGGGATGGCTCCCACTGGGTGCTGAGGGTGCTGGCGTTGGGGTGCTGCCTCTGGGGACGATGGATGTGTGCCCGACAGCGATGTGTTGGCACAGTCTGAGCTCAGAAAACTGATGTGGGACCTAGACTTGAGTAGTCCATGGACATGGAAGCAGCTGCAGCCTTATCTCACAGTTTAATTGATTATTGAAGGCTTTTCTTGCTTGTGAGCCAAGATGAGTTCATATTAGATTTGGCCTTTAATGGCAGCGTGGTTGCCTGGGGGCGGAACTGCAATGTTACAGCTCCTGAATGTTTACTGACTCCTCCCTTCTCTCTGTAATGCTGCTCAAGGTGACTGTCAAACCGTAACAGAAGACTATCCTAATGAAATGTAGAAACTGCAAATCTATCTTCTGCATGCACAAGTTTTTTTTTTATTTTTTTATTTTTTATTTTTTCCTCCTGTTCTTTTTATCTCCTAGTAATTGTTCCCCCTAGGATCGGCTGCATGATATTAAAGAATCTTTTCTTGTTGTGCAATTAGTTTCAAAATGACATATTCTACCAATGCATATCAATCTTGCTCTGCAGAGGCAGGCAGCCATGGGCCAGGAAAGACCTTGGCACTGCTTCTGTGGGGGCTCTTTTTGCTCATGTAGGGGTTTTTTTTTTTTTTTTTTTTTTTTTTAATAGTTTGCTGGTGAGGACATGTTCCCTGTGCTGGGTCTGTCTGTCTTCCCTCCATGTGCCTGGGTGCTCACTGGCAGCTCTGTCTCTCCTCTCCCCCAGGAAGCACAAGTTCCAAAACATGACTCTGGATTGAACGAGTTGTAGGTGGGTGGGCACTGCATGTAAGGTTTGCTGGTCGCTTGCTCCGTTTAAAAAAAAAAAAAAAAAAAAAAAAAAAAAAGTAGAAAGGTCTAGGAATTCCTTTGTTTCAAAGAACAAACCCAGGTGTATTGTACGAGCCTTTCTGGGCTTCTGACTTGTCTTGATTTGGTCAGAAATCCAGCGTACATGGGGCAAACACCAAAACTGTTGAATGAATTAGATCAAATTTTCAAGGAGGGTGATAGCAAGAACGTCTCAGCTTGCGTAAGGACATTGGAGTTGTCCTTCACAATGTTGTACCGGTTTTATGTGCCTGCAGGCTCTGCATCATTTTTTGGCTTTGTTGAATATATCCTACCTGTTGTAAAGCAACCTGCCCCTGTTTTAATAAATGCTACGTAGCTCTGTACTGTAGCTCCACAGCAATGTTAGAAAACTGGGAAAAAAATATTCTTGGCTTTCTGCAAGCCTGCAGAGCTACTGAGTTGCTATGGGTTGTATTCTTGCAAGCGCCACTGCAAAATTGAAATACCAAGAAGGCTGAAAAAAAACCAACCCCAACAGCAATACCAACCTTCTTCTTTCTATCTTCTTTGGCTAAGATAACAGCAGTGATAACAGAAAAAGGTCTTTTTAACTGTCCTTCTGCCTCCCATTCACAAAGAAAAAAGTCAATAATTTTGCTTTTTAAACAGCTTTCCCCCTATGGATGTTCTCCTGCACCGATCTAATGTTGATGTAAAGTTTTTATTGCCTGCAATGGGAAAGAATATTTATTTAATAAGTCATTCCCCATCACAAAATCCCTTTGGACTTAAGAGAAAGATGTATAGAATAAAAATGAAATGTAGCAGAGGTAAACATAAATTTAATAAGGTTCTATAGGAATTCCTGTACAAACCTAAGGAGTTTAATAGAAAATGAGAGGTTATTTTTAATCATCCTCTGGAACATGCATGGTTTTAATTAAATTATGTAGGCTGTGTAGAAAAAAAAAAAAAAAAAAAGGAAAGATGACTAATTTTCTATTAACCTTTATTCAACTTTTTCATAAAATAAATTAAGTTAATGACTCATTTCTATTTGTGTTGCCTTGGTGAAAAATGGTATTTCCAAAGTTTAAACTTTGTCGCCAGTATTTCCAGTCTGTCCTAGTCCTTCTGCCCCTTGTCTGGTTATTCTGTGCCTCCGTGTGGGCAAGATAGACCTCTGGAAGATGGGAGGCAGTAGGGTCCTAAGCCCTGCTGAGCCTTTGATTTGTTGTGGGGCCACAGAGTTTTCTACATTTTTATTTTCTGTTTTGTTTGATTCACCCTGGAGAAGGGATGGTCCCGAAAGCCAGAGACCGAGCAACGTGATGGCTGTAGAGTGCAAAACGTGGATGCACATGGTCTTGTCTTGGCCTTTGATCCATGAGGAAGAGTTTGGAGTGGGTCTTAGAGGGAGTGCAATCTGTTGCAGGATAGCTGGTGCCATTGTGTTCCCCTATGCTGCTCCCCTGCAGGGATTTAACTTGATGCAGGACCATGGCGTGCAAAGGAGCCCCAGCATGGCTGAGGTCCGAGTGTGTTGGGTTGCCCAGGAGGTGAATTCCACCTTGCAGAGAGTTTAATAATGGAATTGTAAGAGTGCTGACAGCTGGCTGAAAAAGTATCTTTCTGGAGAAAAAAAAAGTGATTGAGTTTAAGAAGATGGAGGAAGTTTTGCAGGTGTCTCCAGGCTGCTTTAAAATTGGTGTCCAAGGGAACCAGCATGGCTCTGTCAGCAGAGGGGAGTGGACTGATACGGACCTGCTGACTTTTTTCTTTTTTTGGTCTTGTTTCGATTTGATTCACTGTGCTTCTTTAATAGCTGTAAAATGAAGTAATTAAAGAAACCTTGAGAAAGTCGTCAACCTTTTGGACACTTGTAATTTTTCGCTAGGCCGCATCTGAGCCTGGTAATGATTGCGCTCACATGGGCCATTGGTCTCTTAAATGAAATTTCATCCTATGCTTTGAAAAATGCTTGATGTTTCCTTTAGTATGAAGGAAAGCAAGTCCATAGGTACCCCCTTGAAAACGGCTTTAGTAATTAATCCCATGAGGCTCATCAATGTTGCTGGTGTCTCCATTAGTTACATGCAGAAATAAAGACAAATGACTATTGTTAATAGCCCCAGGAACACATAAATCTTGCTTGTTTATGGGAGAAGGCAACACAAGGAGACATTATGTTATGAGGCTTTCTGTTCGATTTATGGTGTGCTGCCTGCCTCTGCGGTCACAGATTTATGTCAGAAGTGTACAGATGGGTACAGGGACCTGGATTTGTTCACATTAGCCCAAGGTACACCCCGCTGCTGCTGCAACGCTCCCTGAGCCCTAGGGGTGGGAAGTGCCTCCCCTGCAGGATGGAGAGGCTGGATGGAGGATGTGGCTTGGTCATGGGAGGCTGGCTGTGCTGGTCCTCCTTGTGCCTGAAAGGCATGTCATCCACAGAGCTTCGGCCTCCTCCTTTCTCTCTTCTTTGTGGCCTGTGCTCTCCTGTGTCCTCCCCCTGCCAAGTGCAGCTCGTTTCATCTTACACAGGTGGTATCTCATGGCAGCACAGAAATGTTGGTTTGGAAGGGTCTTCAGGAGGTCTCCGGCTTGCAGCAGGACAGTCACCCACATGAGATTCTTCCCCTCCTGGGGTCCCATTCCCGACTCCTGACTCCCAGCCTAAGTCTTCCAAACTGTGACTCATGCCCATTGCCCCTGTATTACTGAGGCATCCCCTTCTTTACTGCATGCAATTCAAGCTGCTTGTGCTCCCTCCAGTCCGTGTTGAGCCATTATCACCCTACCTCTACCTTCTGTGGCCACCCAGCCAAGTCCAGCAGGGTGAACAATGCATTGTTTTCTGAAAATACCATAATATTTCAGCTCTCACAGCTCATATGCTTCCTTGCCCTTCCGTTGCAGCCCTGCTCATCTTTTATTGCTTGTCTTGTGAGAGCAGCAGTCCACCCAATGGTGCTGAGCAGCTGTCTGATGGGCAATGAACTTTGGGTGCTCACGATGGCCATGTTCTTCATCCTATTAGAAGGTTGGGTCTTGTGAAAAAGGTACAGATGGGTACTTTTCAAAGCAATTTGGGTACATGTTTTAGAAGATTTTGGCTTGATTTTTCCCTGTGACTGAGCAGTGCTTTGTGGTGTCAGACCTCCTGGAAGTCAGAAATGCAGCTGGACGGGACAGTGGCTGCTTGAACCATCACTGGTTCTTCCAGGAGGGCAGGAAGGATGGAGGAATTTCCTCTTGACTCTGAGGTAGAGGAACAACCACTGTTAACTCTGCGATGTTTTAACAGTTCATGTAATTAATTCTGCTCTTTTAGCTCAGGCTGTTATATTTATCAGCCCTGGACTTGCATACTGCTGTAGTAACAGCTCTGGGGCAGACCTCCTGTTCCTCCCAGTCCTGAGTATGAGGTACAGCTCTAATTATATTTACAGTTAATTCACAGTTCACTGAGCGGAGCTTGGGGCCAGTTTCACAAGCGCTGCGCTTTGTTATCAAACCATTAATAAATACGGGGAGCTGTTGTGGGCAAACGGGCAAACACAGGCAACAAAATTCTAACAAGGGTGGAAGCTCATGTGTCATTAACTCCACGCTACAGTAGCTGATGAAAGGCAAAACCCTGCCAAAGGATTGTGCAGAATGTAACGGAGCATGCATCACAGAAATGATACTTTACACAGTTTAATTGGTGCATAGGCTTTCCTGCTCCCTTTTGAATCTTTAATGATTGCAGAGGTATTTGGACAGAGGAGAGTAGTAGATAGGCTTGTGTTTTAAGTTATTAGACTGGGACCAGGAGATCTGCATTCAGCTTTGTGTGGTGGCCAGGCTTTCAATTTCAGAAGATGCTTCATCTGTGCGTGTCTCAATTCTTCAATCGTAAAGCAGAGATAATGTTTGCAGAATTAGGCTGCCATTGTAACTCCTGCCTGGCTGCCTCTGAGCCAGACGGAGGAGCGACTCCTCCAGCTGACAGCTCCGGCTGTCCTCTCCTCTCCTGCTGTCTGGCCGAGGGCTATGCTGCCAGCTGGGCACCTGTGGGATCGCTTGCTTCCCTTTGCTGGACAGACACCACATGGGTAGTGCTGGCAGTAACTGGAGTGGGCAGCGTGGCTGGGGGATGCCACCAACCCACCCGCAGAGTTCTTTGTGGGGTGTGTGAAGCCAACACCACTATTGAAACTTTGCTGCTGGGCAAACCCTGTGCTGTGTTTGCCTGAAGATCTGAGCTAGCTCTGTCCCTGAAATCTCCCTGGTGTCCCATGGGTTTCCCTGTGGTGGGGTGGTGGCTTCTGGGAGGGAATATCCAAAATTCCATCCCTTCTTTTCCTGTAGTTACATCCATGCACGGTGGTCCCCAGGTAGCACCTGATTCTATGCAACTATTCTCAAAGCAAGCTGTAGGAAGAAGGAATAATAGGAGAAAAGGGTTTTTGGGTTATGGAAGACTTCTTTACACATCTATCTTACCTATTGACTAGGTCAACATTTATTCCAGCACCCCTACTTCTGAGGATTGAGAGTTCTTCCTCACTGGGGCTCCCCAAAGCTCTCACTGCATTTTAAGCTGTGCCTTCTCCTCTCCGTGCTGGTTACAAGCTTGACGGAGCTGGTGAGACTGGAGCTGGGACTTTAGAATAAGTGATGCTGGCAATTGCCTGTTAGTGTGAGGGCTTCCTCAAGGGATGGTCCATTTTTCTAAGACCCAACTGTTGAAGCTGGGGTTAACCTCTGAAATTTTGTAGCAACCACTACAACCGAGGTCAGGCCTCCAGACTGACTGATTCCATCAGTGAAATATTTTCAGGCTGGTTCAGAGCCCCATGTACCAACGAGGAGGAGGAAGGGTATAGCCAGGTGTTCAAAATACCATGAATCATTGATTTGTCTGACTGGGATAGCGGATACATAGCATAGCACTGTTATGCCTTGCTTTCCTTCCAAGGATAGGCTGTGTATTGATTAGAAGCTCATCTTTATTTTCAAATGCCTTAGCCAAGCTGTAGGTATTGGAGAGTTTTTCAGCGAGTCCAACAAACTGTCAAACTTATTTTGTAGATTAAACCCTCTCGCTCAACCAAAAAGGCTCTCCTGCCTTGACACTCTTTGTGATATGAATGTCGATGTTTACATTTTAACTTTATTTTTAGACTACTGAGCCAGATTAATGGGAGAAATTGGACATAGGCAGTGAGCAGAAGGCTGCCCATTGAGGGATATGGGAATCACGCAGCTTTCCTGTGGTGGGGCTGTGCAGGAGGCTAAAGCCCCCGTAGTAACTTACCTTCCCCAAATCCACTCATCACTGCTTAGCGTGAGCACACAATTGAGGTCAAATTATGCAAAAAGTGAGAAAGTGCCCCCTCTGTCCCCAAGCCAAGCTTCATCCTCCTGCACTCTGATGGCTACTTGGCATTTCCCAGGAATTTGGAAGTGGTGTGCCTGCATGCAGTGTGTCTATGTCCCTGCTCACCTGCCTCATGGGGTTGGGGCTGGTATTCTCTGCCAGGCAGAACTGAACACTGTGTTTTTTCTGCTTTTTTTACAGGTTATTTGTGTCTTCCACTACTATAGCAGCTTGCTTTGCTTGATAAGATACCAGGTCTCTCACCTAGTGGCAGGGAGCACTAAAGACTGAATTCATCTTGAACAAAATTGGCGCTCAGTATTTGTCCTTCCTTGCTGATCACCAGCCTTAGGGACCCTGTTAAGTTTTATCCAATTAGCATCTATTGTATTTGTTTAGTGTTTGGATTTGAAGCTGGGTTTGTGTGCTGTTACCTTGTATGTGCTGACAGAGAAAGGGCGAATACCTCAAGTGCATTGATGCACTCTTTCTGAAAGCATTGGCTGGGGGATTTGTCCACCTGTGAGTTACTGCAGAGAAGGAGAGGGCAGAGCTGAACTGGAGCAGTTGCTGTGGAAGCTATCTGTCTGCAGACAGCTTGTGGGGCTGGTTGGCATGTGTTATGTCCCCATGGACAAGCCCTGAGTAGCTCCCATGTGGGGAAGTATGACTTTTTCCCATTTCCATTTTCCCTCTAACGCTCCTCTAGTCAACTCTAGAAGCAGATCATTGTAAGCCACCAAAAAGATGGGGTTGGTATCAAGCTGTACCTGCTGTATCAGTAATTAAAATTAGCTGTTACAGCAGGAGTTATATTTGGAAGACGAGCTCTGAGCCATTGAGTACTTGCTATTATTTAAACTCCTTAGGTGCTTGTTGCTCTTGAGAGTCAGAGTTAAACTCTTAATTCACTTTGAATCTTTATGGACAAAATAGTTATTAGAGCTGGGGGCATTTTTACAGGACCGTGTATTTGTGAGATTTCCCTGTGACACACAGAGGTGTTAGTAGAGTAGTAGGCTATGTGTTTTAATGGAAGAAATGTGGTAATGATTAATAACTTGGTCAGCCCATGGTGGCCTTTCCGCTTCCAAGGCATGTCTCCTCTTGGGATGCTGCTGCACTGGAAATGTCTTATGAGGCTGAACAATACTGTGTAAATGGTGTAATGATACTGCCTAACTGAGGGTTTTATGTAACTGCAAACAAAATTTCGGAGTTGCATAAGAGCATTTGTAAAACCTGAGATAGCAAACTCTTCTCTGACTTCAAAGGCTTAAGCAGGTGGTGAAGTTCTTTTAATAAGCTGAAACCCTTAATTGTAACCTGTACAGCGCTAGGACTGTCCTCATGCTGTGTGTGCAGAGGTACAAGTTGTTAGAGGTTATGTACGATGACAGTGACAAGGTGTGCGGGCACTGGAGTTGTGTGAGACTGTATGCCCCTAGGCAAGGATCAAATTTAGCTCCCTCTGGTCCAAAAAGCCTCAGACTCACACCTGTCCCTGTGCAAAATGGCATATTGTTGTGGAGGGGAATTTTGCATCAGGATTTCTGAGAACATGGATAATATCAGGTATATTACACTCTGTCAGAGGGTAGCGCAGATAAGGGATGTCAAGATCATTAATGCATAATTAATCCTAATCTTTCTACTGCTATATGCACTTAACAAATGAGTATAGAAGCTGGGATCCTTGCGCTGGTTTTGACACTTCTCCTAGTAGATGCCAGCAATAAACTTGTTCACTACTTGCATGCTTTTATTTTTCTTTAAAGGTAAATTTCAAGCTCATACAATTAAAACTTAGCTTAAAACTTATTCCCATTAGAAATCATACCAAGACTGGTGAACCTACAAAAGAAAATACAGTACCGGCTTTTGAGCTCTGGCCTGCACTAATTGTTTGCCTCTTAGTTGCTGATTGAAGTGCAAGGCAGGTATTTGAAAGGATATACAGAACTTTTAATTCTTTGCTCATGTTTGTGAGCAGTCCTGAGTTAGCAAATCACCAGGAAACTGGCTAAAAAGAAGTGATTTCATAGCAAATGAATTGTTAATTATTGAGCTTGTGTGAATTCCTGTAATTTAAAAATCGTGTCGGCAATGGATCAAAAGAACATGTGGTGCCACAGTGTTAGAGTATTTTTATTTATATCTGATTCACAATCGTCTCCATGGCAATGTGAGAGATGAAGGCAGAGGAAAGAAATGAGTTATCACATTATTAAATGACCCAGTGGAAAAAAAATAAAGACAGGTTAAGGATTAATTTAACATTATAGAGCTGCCTGGCAAGCCATTATCATTATAGTTAAGGATTTGTTAGCATTTCTATTATAAACGTGTTTTTGAAGTGTTTATTACTGTTTTAATTTGCTTCAGGCTGCAACAGGTTCTCTGAAAAATTGATTGTAACTTTCAAATGCACCGAGTAGACCAGTTATTAGTTTTAGAACATTTCAGTGTTCTGTTTCTTGTGGAGAGTGATATTTCTCCACTCTAATAACTAAATGATAGCTTTTTCCCTTCAAAAAAGAAACCCTGGATCCTCAGCTAGAGGACCAGCTTTTCCTGTATTTTTGTATTTATTTATTTTTTTTTAAAAAGTGGAATTTGGGGCAAGACTGTATATGGCTTTTGCATAGGTGAGCCCAGCCCAGCTCTTTGCAAATGGAACTGTTTTTACTCTGCTTTTGTTATAAATATTCTCAGTAGATGAATGAATAAAATGGAACAAATGGCTGGTAAAAGTGAGAATCTCTTAGAGAACAGAGGTTTTGTTTGTCTTTTTTTTTCTTTTTTTTTTTCTTTTGTGCCCCCTAGCAGAGGGGGGAAATGTTTTTCATTACATCATGCAGTCTATGAAAAATCTCCCTGCTCTCAGTGGATTATTGCATAATGCAGGGTAGCATTTTCAAGCTCGGCTAGCTGTGATTAGGAAGCTAAATGTGGAAAAAAACCAGCAACTTCTGTTCTAAAGGAGATGCATATTTGCATCCTCCACCAATTTGTGTGCTGGTGGTAGGTGCTGAGTAGAAAAAGGCTGGAGGTGCTGGTGTGCCAGGCTTTCTTAGCCAGGGCACTGGGAGTAAGAGACAACATGTTTTCCTGTAACAGGGGGGAGAACTCCCCATTGACTGCAATTTTGGGGTATTTTCACAGGGTCTGTAGAGCTTCAGGTGCTCCAGGGACCTGGCCTCAGCATCACAGTGCCGTGCGCAAGTGCTGTGTGTGTGATATGGAGGTAACCTGTAAAAAAGCTAATGGTGTAAGTAGTACTGCTGTTTAAAACAGAGGAGAAAGAGGAGTCAGGGCTTTATGGGCCAGCCCATTTATCTTGGATTCCCAGAAAATCTGTGAGGCTCTGCAGGGCTGGCTCCTGTCCATCTCTATTCAATATTTTCATTATCAATCTGGATAATGGAATGGAGAATACATTTGTTAAACTGACAGGTGATGTAAAGTCAGGAGGGACTGCAGATTCTTGAGGAAAAAAGTACCAGTGCACTTTCTTAAAATAATCTGGGCAGATTGAAATGGTGATCTGGAAAAAAGGATAAAAGGGCCAAGTGGTAGCTTAGGGCAATAACTGCTGCAGTTGGCAAATAGCAGGCTAGGCAACACTTCAGGATAAGGAGCTGGGGTTACAGTAGGCTATCAGCAGGACAAAAATCAGCATGTCATATAATGATAAAAGCAGGTACTCTGCAGGGCTGTGTGGAGGGAAGATACGTGAAGTGATGCTGATGCTCTGGCAACAAGTCTCCTGGGGGGACTTGGTGGGGTGCAGTGTGAGAGATTGTGACTGCTGATCTCTGGGCTGGAGGGGAGGGAAAGCCTTCAAGTCTTATTTGAAATCTCAAAGCAATTCAGGTAGGCTGGATTGCTCGGTGTGAGAAGATGCTGGGAGGAGTGTTGCTCCTCCTAGGAGATGCACTGTGCAATCTGGGACTGCAAGAGCACGGAACCTTGCTTTATATTTGCTCCAGAAGCTGTGGTGTCCAGCTGTGGTGTTTATATAGAAGAAATGATTGGTAATACACAATTTTTCTGCAGCTCACGCATTTCCTCAGAGGTGTCTCTGCTGAGCACTGACCTAGCTTGACTCTGTTTAGCTTTCAACTTTAATTTTTTAAAAAGTTATTAACAGGGTAACAGCTGATCAGGACAGAGCTTGATGAATTCCATCCATGAAATGCTACTTTACTTGATTAAGTCCAATGACATCTTTGCATTCAGCTAACTAGCTCTCTGCAGGCGATAGAATAACTAATCAGGCTAAAAACATGAAATGAAATGAAATATAGACTGTAAACACCATTCTAATTAGTAGCTTTATGGGATTCTGTCAGTGAATGATCATGGAGCAGATTTCTTGCTTACCAGCTTGAGAATATCTGGGATATTAGTCATGGCTGAACGCCTGCTTGTGTCTTCCTATCTGGGATTTGGGATACTTTAATACTGGGTCGCTGTGCTGGCCCTGGCTATTATGAAATGCTGGAAGCTGTCCTTGGCCTCACACTAATCTTTAGTTTTGCCTTTATATCTGTCAAATAAACTTGAAAAAGGTGGCCTGGGCTTGGTGCTGTAAGCACTACAAAAGTGGTTATACAGATTGCTGTTTTAATTGTGGAGTCTGCTGTTGCTTTCATTTGGGGTTGGGTTGGAGGTGCAGGGGAGCGGGAAGAGCTCAGCATTCACGTGCAGCTTGTCTTTGAGTGCATTGTGTGACGTGTTGATGAGATTATGACATCCTTGGCATCTAGCCCTTGGCCAGGTTTGCACTTACCACGTCTGATGGTTGATGACTTCGATCGTTCTCTGCAGAGGATCGTTGTTGGTGGTTCGAGCCTTAACACCCTCCAAGGCTGGGCACAGGCTTTGCTATGAATTTCTTGCTGACAGTAAGGATAACCTCTACACACTGTAGCTCCTTCAGGTCATGTCCCCTGCTCCACCTCAGTCTCTATGAGGCCTTCATGTGCACCTCTGCCCTGGCACCTGTAGTACCTCATCCTTGTCTTCCTCCTCCTCCTCCTCTTCCTCCTCCTCTTGGTGTGGTGCTGGCAGGGCCATTCCTCGCATGTTTTCCCTCAGCCCTGGCTGCCCTGCAGCACGTGACCCTTCCCTCATGCTGCCCCAGAACCTTCCTGAAATGGCCCCTGCCTTGCCTCATGGGGCCCTGTGGCCTGCACGTGGGCATGGGCACTTGTGCAGTGTGTTAACCAGTTGTGTTTTGACCAACCTTATTTCTTCCTTTCTCATTTGAGACAGTAGACTTTGATTTGGAAGCTCATTAAAGGCAATTTTCAACAATTAACTTTCTATCCTGGAGAAACAAACAAAATTTCTTGACTGTAAAATTACTATTATGTATAGACTGACTTTTTTTTTAATACCTAAATGGGTCAGATTTACATCTATATTTACATAGATGGGAGTGGCTGCAGGTATGCTCTGTGTTTGATAGTTAATGGTTATAGATCTGTGAGGATGCTGCATGTCTGAGAAGAAAAACATGGGAAAGTGGCATACTGAACCCCGTTACTGCCACGATGCCACACGATGGCGATGTGTTGTGGCGCCCAGGTGCTCCAGTAGGGTCAGTGCACACCTGAGGGGTTCAGAGGGCTCGGTCTGGGCTCAGGGCCACACGCAGGGAGGAGCCGTGGCCTGATGGATGGCTGGTGGTGGCAAAAGCGGTGGGGCAGGGAGCTGGTGTTTTAAATCTTCCAGTTAGACAGAGATGAGGAATGATTTCCATGACAACAATTCAATTAGGGAGAGAAATGAAAGCTCTCTGAGAGGAAATGTGAAGGGAAGGTGTCACTGCAATGAATCTGGAGGGGGCTTGGGGGAGAGTGAGAGCCTGAGTACAATCAGAATGTTAAAACACAAAAGCCTGATTATTGCTCATATTGCTCATCAGCCCTTTCAAAAGGGAAAGAAATAGTGGGAAGAGCAATGCGTAGCACTACGGTGAGGAGATGGAAGGATGGCAGGAAGGGAGGAGGAGCAGGAAGTGCAGGAGGGGAGCAGGGGTGGGAGGTAGCTGTGTGCCCCACGGAGCCGCTCGGCTTTGCTCCAACGCTGCCATTCCTCTGTATGTGCTAGTGGCAACATCTCCACGGTTCAACTGATGCAGCAGGTCTGGGGTCCAGTTCTGAGAATTCAGCCTCCTTCTCTGTTAACTGCACGCATGTGGTCTCTTTATTCAGCCTTTTTCCTCTTGTAGTTGAGTGTCCCTTGCAAGTACTGGTGGTCTGGGTGTCCATGCAAGCTGCTCCTTGAGTCAGCCTCTAACTATTTTCTTTTCCTGTGTCCTTCTTTGTTAGTTGATTTATTATCATACAGTTTCTTTCCATATCTCTGAAGCCCATCTACTTCTAATGTTGGTCAAATATGGCCTATAAACTTGAAACTATCTAGGCCTTGATTATGATTATTCTTTTTAAAGTCTATTTTTTGGCAATATTTGGCCTGGGAGACTTGGTTCTTGCACATTGGTCAGTGTTGATTTTGAAAAGTTTTATTGGCCTGAAGAAGCCCATTCTAAGATGATACTGATTAAAAGAAAAACAAAACAAAACAAAACAACAAAACAAAACAAACACACCACACAAGACTGTGAGCATTATCAAAGCTAAACTTTGCAAGAACGATGTTCATTGAGCTATTTGAATTCTGTGCAACAAGAGCACGTTTGAAAGGTACTTGGATGCATTTTCCTGCCGTAAACCAAACAGGATGTCAACTTGAAAGCTACTTGGTTATTGCTGATAAAAGACACAGCCAGTAAAAGGCAGAAAGATACACTGGGAATAAATAACATAGTCTATAAACAATTGGTATTTGTTATGTATCTTTGCAATTCAGTGTTCTTGTAGACACGTGTACTGAAATTTCCACTTATCAGATTAAAGAAAATATATAAATTCTTTTTGGGATGGGTGAGATAACATTCTGCAGGGTAATCACTCTCCTCCAAAAGTGCCATGGGAATATGTGAGTGTGAAGTATTGTGAAGCTCAGCCTGAGCTGCTGAGGGTCTGTGCTGGATCTGGCTGGGTGCTCGCAGCCAAGCCCTGTGCATGATGGTAGTGGGAACCTCCTGGGGCTGTCTGTTGTTGTGGGTCCCTGTGCCAGCATGGGGATGATGGCAACAGCAACTGGTTTGAGTTGGTGCAGGTGGGAGAGCATGGTGCATACAGAGCCTCCTTTGCTGTGGGGTTGTTGTGGCCATGTGGCTGTGTGATGTGGTGATGGACAGTGCACGGTCCCAGAAAGTGCAAATGGAGAATTAAAAGTCCCTTTTGCTTCCGGTAAGCATAGACATCATCACTGCTTATAATTAGCACTGCTTACCCCCCCACCACCCACCCTTTCGGAATGTAGCTTTCAGCAGCTTTTAACTCTGCCGGTCATTAATTGTTTGGGCTGGAAATGATCAATGGCCAGAGAGATTGCCACTGAATTATGAGACTCTCCCTGTCTTCGGAACAGATTTCATGTGATGTTAAGGAAATCAGTGCAGCCCATGCTGCCATGGGGGATTTCTGTTTCCTTCTCCTTGTTTGCTGTGGTCCCACCTTGCCAGTCTTGACTGTACGTTAGAAGTAAAGCTCTGGGTTTGAGGTGCCCCAAATTGTGTGTTGAGTGAGGTTTTAGTCCTTTGCCATGTTCCAGCTGTGTGGAGTAGGGCAAAAGCCTCACCCAGAGCTGGGTAAAGAAGATTCATTATGGTTAGTTGAGCTCTGGGATGCACTTGTGGTGAAAGGAAAACCAGGGAAGAAATGAGCCATTTAGTGCTCAGAGCAGCCTGAACGTTGTGCTTGAAACAAAGCACTTGGGGATGAAGAGCGAGTGAATTAGAGACTTGCTTTTCCCTAACTGAGCAACTGATTTGCCTCATCCTGAGTGAGGCTTGTGGAAAAATTGTATATATCTAAAGACTGTATCATAATCTGTGAAGCCAAGCAGCTGTGACAATCCCTGATGCTACCAACCTCATCCTCAATAAGGTTATACAGAGAACCTTAACTTCTAAATTTTTGACTGTTGTTTTATGTAACCTTGAGATGTTTGTTTTGTTTATTTTTATGATACCTGGTGTGAAATATTGATGCAGCTTTAATTTAGGAGCAGAAACTGTCCTGTGATCAAATGCAAGTCCTGGACTGATGTCAGGTTTTCGAGTTCAGCATCTGCACACGACTGTGTCTGCCATTCATTTGCACTTTGGCATGATCCATGAGCGTCTGAAATGCGTGCCAGAAAGAGAAGTCAGCACATGTTCCTTCTCTTTTTTATTTTTATTTTTAACTGGTATTTACATATAAGGAGGATTTCACAGCCCCCCTGGTAGTGTAGCAACCTTGCAGAAAATAGTCTGCTCTGTACCTTTTTTTGGTCATCTTTAGAGAGGTACAGAGAAGCAGTGAAGCCACGTGCCCATGTGGAGGGGCTGGTATACTAGAAAAAATGAGCATAGGCACCTGCATGTGGAACATAAGTGACTGAAGAAGCACTTGGGCTTCTATAATAATGTAATATGTGTAATAATATATTGCGTTATTTTTATTTTTTTGAGAAAGACTCACTTCTCTTTTCTGATCTCATTGTGTATAAGGAACCATTTGTCCAACTGGCCCCTGCTCTGTCACTTTCCTGAGTTTAGTCCTGGGTCAGACAGTCCCAATAACCCTGGCACAAGTGGAAGGCAGCAGGGCAAAATGAGTTATCACATTCCCAAAACACATCTTAGCCATGTTTTTTCAAGTGGCATCATTAAAAAGTGGATATGCTTCAAAGATGCATATATGCACAATACTGAAGCCTCAGTTTAATTGCGGGTTACAGATGCTGCCTTTGATCCAAGCTAAACTTCTGAGCCAAGCTGAAGTTCTTACAGAAAAGAGTTTGTGAAATACTAAAGAGAAGGAAATCAGCATTAAAATAGCATTTGTAGAGAATCTCAAGTGAAATGTGCACTTTTCAGTAAAGGCCTTTGCATCATAAATTAGCGACATCTGTCCTCCTATTCTATATGTTATTTCCTCTCCAAATCTCTGTATTCTTGGATACATTGAGCCATGGTTGAAGATGCTTCATAAAATATGCATAAGCACTTGTCACTTGGAAAATGCTTCTTAGTACTTGCCACTTTGCTGTGTTTTAACAAATGAACCCTCCGAACATGCCTGATACCCATAGTGAATATGGGTTGGTTTTCTCAAGGGCTTGGCGCCTACCAATGGGTGGCAAACAGCTGTTGAAGTTGTCCCTTCCTTTGTGCTGGCTCTGGGCTGTTTTTAAGAGGGCACTAAGCCCTTGTATGTGCCCATATTGTGAAAGCTTGCCCAGGCTCATTCCCTTCTCCAAGGTGTGAGCTAAGCACCGCTAAAATCCCAGTGGCAAGGACCAAGTCTGCCTTGCAGCTGCTTTAGTACCAGGTACTGGGAGCTGCAGTCAGAGAGAACTGGGGCCAAAACTCTCAGCTTCTTTGCAATCTGCTGAAAGGTCAAGGATGATCTTCCTGTATCATGGACTAGAAAAAGAATGAGAGGAAAAATTTCAGTGCAAAACTCCCCAAGTTGCTGCTATGTAGGGGCAAGATTTAGGATATAAAACAAATAAAGCAGCCCTTTAAAATAAACGGGGGGAGTCAGCTTGTTCATGGCAAGGGAAGGTGTCCTGCAGTGGAGGGGCTGAAGGGTGCAGGCTCATATCTGTCTTACGTGGTGGTGAATCAACCCATGCCTTGACAGGAGGAGAGCAGGGCTTTGTGCTTCTGAAGGGGCAGAAGGAGGGTGGTCAGTCATTTTGTTGTAATCAAGCCTCAAAATTGTGTGGCTAAATAAGTGAATACCTGTATTTGCAGTGTTGAGTTGAACAGGCTAATATCGGGATAAGGCCTCACTAGGCCCAGGAAATACTGTTCTAGATGTGTGTATGGTTCTGGAGATTTGCTGCCCTTTTTTTGAACAATATATTTTGGTGACAGATAAGATCTGAAAATTCAGAGTATGGTTCATAGGTGAGCTCTGAGATAAGCAGATTTTTGAGGGATGACATGAGGTGAGGTAACATCACATCTTTCCAACCACTGGGACGCTGCTGAGGCCTCCAAGGACAGATTAACACCTGGGGTTGTTTCAGTGCTTGGATGCTCGTAGGGAAATGGGACTGGTAGGGAATGTGAGGGATCACCTTGCCCGTCCCTCTGTCCTGAGGAAAATTCAGCTATTCCTTGCAGATACCTGTGCAGGCCATCTTTATGGACTCCCAGAGAAGACTCTGCAGTGCTGCCAGGCAATCTGATCTAGTGTTTCACTGCTCAGCGGATAATATTGAAGAATAAAGTCCAATCCTGGAAAGCTTCTAAGTGTGAATGAAAACATTTAAAAATCAATACTGTGCTTTACAAGGAGAAAATAGGTGTGCAATGACACTGGAGAGAGATACCAGGCAGATTTAATGCCTGATCCAGAGGTCCTTACCCAGGCAGAAGTTTCATTTTATTTCAAAATTCTTTTATTTCTGCTTTACTGACTAAATGGACGCATGCATCCATTAGCAGCACCCTCTGTGCTTTGGGTCACGTGGAGGCCAGCTGTGAGGCAGGCTGACTGGCATTTGGCTATTTGTTATAAAGCCACCAGTGAGTGTGCCCTGCTGAGAGTGTGTCAGTGGGGTGGAAGTGTCATCAGCTCAGGGGTGAGCAGTACAGGGACTGCTCTTCCTTGGTCCCTGCAGAGATAAGTCCTGGTGGCCACTGAATTCCTGTATTTCCACAGACCCTCACAAGTGGCTAGGCTGTGCTTGTGTCTTTTGCAAAACTAAATAGTTTGGAGGTATTTTGGTGCTTCCTCAGTCCTTCAGCCCTGCTGGATAAGGCAGACGTGATTGGGAATTACATGGTAGAAAGAAGAATTCAGCTCTGAGCTCAACCAAAAAGTCAGGCTTTGCTTTTTTGAAAATGCTTAGTAACTACTGTAAATCAAAAGAAGGTGAAAGATGTGAAGTGTGTAATGTATGCTACACTGGTCACCGAAAGGTCAGCTGGCTTCATGCACATCAGTAACATCCATTAAAAATTAATGAGTCTCACTAATTGTTTTGTTGTGGTGGAATTTAGCTAACAAGACGTTATTGATTTTTAGTTTATGCTAAAAACATAAAGTACACTGAAAGCTGGGCTTCACACATTTCTGATTCTCATTGATAAAATGACAACATAGGAAGCCAGTGTGGACTTTGCTGTCGGAGACAGCAAAGGCATAGCCCTGGAGCTGGGGCTTACATGGGAGGTCTGCAGATGAGCATCTTTACTGCTCTGACCCCTGGAGCCCTCAATGCTTGTCCCAACAGCAGGACTGCTAGCAGCCCCTGTGAGGTGATTTCCTGCCGTTGGGGGATATCGTCGTATGCAAAAGGTGAAGATTGGCTTATTTGCTTTACAGGTTTTGTAACACTGCTGGCTTTTGGAAAATTAACTTGTTTGGGTCTTTTTTGCAAGTTGTGTATGCTGGAAATGTGATTAAATGTTCAGGAACGAGTAAGATTAGGCTGTTGATTAGTTAAAATTGTATTTTTCCTTTTTACTCCTACACTTAGAAGAAGTAATGGATATTTTTGTTTTTATTACAATCTAGCCAGTTAACTACATGAATAAATATGCTGTATTTCTGAAAACTAATACTCCTTAAGAAAACTGCAAATGTGTTCTGTTTAAAGTATGATAATCTCTTGTAAATCCCGCATGTATTTATATTCAGACAAGCCTCTAAAATATAAGAATTTTTGGAGAAAATGGGGTGAACTCAAGGATGTACAGATATGAGCAAGTCAGTTACGACAGAATCAATTTGCAGTGCATGCTAGCGGCCCAGTGTAACATGGGCACCCTCATAGCGTGAGGAGAGAGAACCCATTAAATCTGGATGTGAACCAAGAAGGAGAGGAGGAACATCCCCTCTCTTCTGGGTAGCTACCTGTCATGGGGACCTTGTGTTTCGGTATGGGGGTGCTTTAAATTTGCTGTTTTCTTGGAGATATGCCAGCTGCAGAGCTGCCTTTCTGCTCTTGCTTTCTCCATCCTGAACTATCTTCTGGGCCTGGTGCTTGAAGATGCCAGGTGGCAGTAATTTTGGTTTGGTGGGAAGCCTCATTTCCTCGAATGTCAGTGGGAGCTTCAGGTATTCAGGCCCTTTGAGAGCAAACAACTTTTAAGTATGTGCCGAAGTACTGGATTTAATTTGATTTTAACTGTAGGCATTTGAAATTTCTGGTCTTGCTGCCACGTGTTTGTCTGTAGAAATAAATAGTGCTGAGACCTTGGAGGAGACTGGTTTCTCAGTGAGTTTAGGGGTGTCTGGGTTTATGGATCCCAGCTTCCCTGCAAGGCCCATGGCTGTCACTGAAGGCTCATTAATTCTGATAACCCATCTTGAACCAAATCCTAGACTAATATTTGACTGCTTCTATTTAAAGATCCAACATCTAGCATTGGGTTAGTAGATTTCTGGCAGTTGCTTCTGATATAAATTTGAAAATTTGAAATGCTAATGTTAAAAATGAGCTCCGCTCCAAAGTGCTCATCCTGAAGGTGTAAAAAATAGTGGATTATAAATTAGTGGATTATAAATTATAAAAAACTAGTGAATAGTGGGCTTATAAATTCATTAACTGTCAAAAATATCATTATCAAAATCAATATTTGTCTCTCCTTTATGGCATATTTATTTATTTTAACAGTTGCTTCAGATTTACAGTTCTGATTCATTGTGGCTGTTGTCTATCTTTTAAATTCACATACTGCAGCAGGGTTCCTATCCCATCACTGAAGGAAAGTATAGGACCGATTTTAATGACAGTGTACATTCACATCAACATGTCCCAAAGCCTAGGGAAACCTGTCCGTTAAAAATTAATGGTGTAGGAAGTCCTGGCGTAAAGTAAAGCCTTGAGTGAAATTCCATGGTTTCATGGACTATTAATTCTTTATTAGGTTTTCCTAAGACTGAGATAAAAGGCATTTTATCTTTTTTAAGGTTTGCATTAACATGTCATTGAGTTTTATAGATACACCGATCTTCATTTGGCTAATCCAGAAAAGTGTGTTGTATGTAAGAGCAAAGACAACTCCATAACACTTAAGATTTTTTTTTGTTATTTTTATTTATTGTTTTCTTCAGAAACAACTGCATCAGTGTCCAGAGTTGTGAAACTCAGCTCACTGTGTAATTTTGTTGTCTATCCTGTCTGGGATTTTCTCTTTGCCTTTTCTTGACTTTTTAAATGCCTTTACTTTCTAGCTAATTTGGCAGCACAGTTGATGTGTCTCCTTTGAAAGCTAGCAGAAAGAGTTCGCAGTATTTTTTCAAAATACTGTCTCTGTCTGTGATGGATTCTTGGCTTTCTTGTCTTCCTAATGTTATTTATTTATTTATTTATTTATTTTTTCAAAGTGTATTACAGTATGAGATAGAGCAGTGAAGTGTGTCTGTGGATTCAGAGAAAGGACCTGAATCTGCCTGATGGCAGTATGTTTTTTGCTGCTGCTGCCCATGAACAAAAATTAAATGCTGGGGTCTGCAGGTTTCCAGATAAATATACCATGCCATGGGATGTAGCTAGGGTGATGAAGGTGGCACATGGAGCATCCAGGGTGATACAGATCGTTTTTACCCTCTTAATCCCAACTGGGAGATCTTGGCT
Source organism: Oxyura jamaicensis (assembly GCF_011077185.1). NCBI lineage: Eukaryota > Metazoa > Chordata > Aves > Anseriformes > Anatidae > Oxyura > Oxyura jamaicensis. The sequence continues at coordinate 14,975,048 of NC_048907.1, read as the reverse complement.
TTGTGGGAATCAGAGGAACTTCCGTAAGTCAGGGTTTTATCTGCTTTTTGATCAGCAGCGCTGTTTGGGGTTGCCCAGTCCAGTTTGGGAGGCTGCATCTTTGGGGGCTTTGGTTGTGTGTGTCTTCAGGAGAAACAAATCATCCTCACCAGCCAATATTTGTGTTTATCGAGGAAGCCTCTGCAGGGAAAACTTCATTAATAACTGGGGTTGCTAATGAAGAATGGGCAGTGGTTGGTATGTTATTGCAATGTGTGAAAGCATATGAAAAGGGAACAAAATGACGAACAATTTTTGGCTTCTGTGTTGAAACTGTATATCTTCCTACAGTTCTTCACGTGCGTAAAGTACCTACTCCCATTTTTCTCCTGGCCCTATGGATCTCTGCAGCTGGAGAGAGCTTGACCCTAGGTTGGAGACTTGTTTCAGGCCTCATCACATCTCTGCACTTTGACAAACAGGGGACGTATCAAGCACTGAATTAAGTCCCTTGTAAAGCACAATATGGTAATGACCTTCCCTGCTTGTTAGCTCTGTGGTGGGAAATCTTGCCTTCGTCTACCTTGGCTGGACTTGCAGGAACTGCATTCAGAGCAAAAGGGCACAGGCCGGTTGATTTTGGAGATGTTTCCCTTCATATCAGGGATTTGTTTGATCCTTTCCTTGCCAACCAGTCTTGCCAAGCCAAAGCGTCAGAGCAGCTTAGATCTTGCTCGCTTCTCATCTTCGGCTCCCACTCGTGCAGCCTCTAGCAAATTCTTATTTTAGCACCAGCTGGCTGTGATCCCTTTGAACTCTCTGATATGAGATTAAATGTTAATTTATTACATATCATTATAGGATTATATGTTATCTCTAGGATAATGGAATCCAAATGTTAGAATAGCATGTTTGAGATTTAGTGCTTGCATGCATTTTCCTCCACTCAGGAAACAAGAATAGATGAAGGTATAAGACTGAAAAATAGGTGAATTAATCTAACTGATCACAGCTAGCCAAGAGTTCAAGCCCTGGAAGAATATAGCCGGAGTTTTTTTTTTATTATTATTTTTTTCTTTCCTTTTTTTTTTTTTTTTCCCAGAGTTCAGAATAAGCAGAGAAGTTGACTGAATTTTCTAAATATATATATATATATTCAATATATATTGAATATCAGAAGGACAATATCAATATCAGAAGGACATATAACTGTTTGAGTGTGCCCAAAGAAGGGCTATAAAGATAATGAGGGGTCTAGAGAGCAAGATGTATGAAGAGCAGCTGAGGGCCCTAGGTTTGCTCAGCCCAGAGCAGAGCAGGCTGAGGGAGGCCTCATGGCAGCCTGCAGCTCCCTCACGAGGGGAGTGGAGGGGCAGGTGCTGAGCTCTGCTCTCTGGGGACAGCACCAGGACCTAAGGGAACGGCACGGAGCTGGGGCAGGCTGGGTGTCAGTAAAAGGTTCTTCACCCAGAGGGTGGTCTGGTACTGCGACAGGCTCCTCAGGGCAGTGGTCACGGCCCCAAGCCTGCTGGAGTTCAAGAAGCGTTTGGACAACGCTCTCAGACACAGGGTCTGGTTTTTGGGTGGTCCTGTGTGAACCTAAGAGTTGGACTCCATGATCGTTATGGGTCCTTTCCAATTTGGGATATTCAATGATTCTGTGATTGACTCAGAGGCGTGTAGCTAAGATTGGGGTCCATCAGGCCTTGTTGGATTTATGCGGTCTTACTCCAGCCAGAAACAGGGCCTGCAGATTTTTGTTAATGCAAGAGGTGGCCCAGAGGTGCTGGGGGCAGCTCTTCATGCTTCTAACCTCTGCTCTATCATTACTAGTACATATTCAGTTCTTATTTCAGCTTCCCTGAAATAGCCGACAACTGCAGTCAAACCCTATGGATAAACAACCCTGGTGTGGAAAGGTTGTTTCCAGACTTTCCATATCTGGCCATCCTCAGTTTATTTCCTGAGTTACTCCAGATCATTATCAGTGAATTGTTTCAATTTAGAGCTAATAGGACAAATTGGGAAATCCTGCTATATCACTGTGCATCTAATTCACACTCTTGGAGTAGTTTGTCTGGATAGGTGAGCATTTTACGTTCTGGTAGAGCCTCTGGCATACATTCATCATCCTAAAATAACGTCACATCAGTGATCTGGAGTTTCCTAACTGGTATGCTGGGTTGGGCTATGACAGCAACGTCCCTCTGACCTTTTCTCTGTTGTATGATTGTCCCATCATTGAGAAAAGAATTAGATCCAGATTTTTGCCTTCTTGGGCAATCTCAAATCTGATCTAATTTACTCTTCTTGACTTGAAAAGTTTGAAAATGCTGTCAGCTACTGCTCATTATCTTTTATTACCTTAATATATTAACACATAGAAACCACACAGCAAGTATGACCTCACCCAACTTTGTTTTTTGCTTGAGAGTTTTTATTCTTTGCCTGTAAGTTAATAATTGTCTGTGAGCAAAATAACTGTATTTGATGCATTGTAGGGTGGAGCCATAATAAGGTTTCACTTTCTTTATGCACCAATATTTTGACAAGATCTCCTAGAGCTGCCTTCTCCAGAGCAATTGGGAAATTTCCTTGTGCTTAGGAAATTGAGCTCTAAGTTGCTGATCAGCAACAGGCAGAGAAACAAACACCCAAGAAGTCCTGGGTGATGCTACAGGCTCCTTCTCCTCTCCCCAAGAGGAGCTGTTCTCCTTGTGTGAATGACAAGCTGCAGCCTTTGATCATTGTAGTAAAAGAAAAATGGTACCAAGGGACGGTTATTTTGTCCTTTCTGAAAGCATATGCCATGAATTTGTAAAATATGTCATATGCGTATTCAAAACGTAAAATAATGCGTTCAAGTGTGAAAAATTATGCTTTGTCCTGCCAGGGTGTGCTTGAGGAAGACTGTTTCGATAAGCAAGGGAGCAGGGGAGGAGGTCAGCAATCACCCTAGGAATGCAAAGATCTTCTACTCCGTAACAAATTAATGGAGTTGCTTGAGGCTGTTGTCATTTCAAAAATAAAGAATTAAGAAAACAAAAATCTGAGAGTACAAGAACTTTTGTTCTGGGTATCTTGGTGGGGAAAAAATGTGCTGTCATTAGAAGAGAAAGAATTCATCATTTTCATGTGCTGTTCCTTGAGAGGTAGATATAAATTGGTAACGTAATGATGTCTGAACCACAGAAGTAGGCCTGTGTGGTTGCTCCTATGAGAGCCAGAGAGCACATACTGCTTTGGGAGTCTGGTTAGTGTAAAACTGGTTGCCTGTGAGAGCAATGCAAAGTGCAGGTTAAAGACTGGGTTCAGAGAAATAAGGCGTGGGTTTCCCTGAACTAACAGTGGGAGAATCTGTAAAGCCCTGGAGCTCTCAGGCTTTTTCTGAAGCAGTTAAAAGGCTGGGTGGCCTTGCAGGTCTCTGTCCTGAAACTTAGCAGCTTGTGCTTGAATTTTTCAGTGGGAAAACTTCCTGACTTAGTGGAACTGCACACATACTTGAAAGTGTTTGTGCAAGCACATTTGCAGGATGGGGACATGACTTGCTGGAGGAGCTCAGTGGGGAGACTTTAAGTGAAACCTGACTTCTTCCCATGGATCTTAACACTGCAAAGATTTAACAAGGAACTTAACTATCTATATTGCCAGCGGTCCCAAAAATCAGCATGTGTAGTTAGGGTAACTGTCCAGATGAGAAATTCAGCAATAATGGGGAGCAAAATGAGAACTGCTCCCAGTGCTGGGGCTAGGTCAGGACTCAGGATTTTGCTTTTCGTGCCTTCGCATCCTGTTTAGTCTTATCAGAGTCCCCTAGCGGGGCTGCACGTGGCATATTTTCTTTCTGGGATTATAGTCACAGTGGGATATGGATGAGTGCTAGTAAGACACAGGATTTTCTGTGCATTCACGACACATCTGTGTTCTTAATAACTTTACAGGGGTTTTATTGTAAGCTGCTTTTGTAGTTTCCTGTGGCTGTTTGGGCCCATCAGTTTGGAGTTCATTTCCTCCAAGGGCTTTGAAACAACAGAATGGAGAATCTGGTAAAAGCCCATTGCTCTGGAGAAAGCCTCTGGGCCAAATTCACATCTTTCTTACAGTGCCGTTGGAGAATCTACTTCCAGCATTTTAATATCCTGTAATTTCTGGTTCATGCAGGGAATTTCTCAGTACCACCAAAGAAGCTTTTGTGGGGAGAAGCACTATAAAATGGTGTTTCCGCATAACCTGTGCATGCAGAAACGTAGATAGTCTGTAGTATATAGAACTGCAAGTGCTTTGCTTCATTTCATCTTTAGGTGCAGTATGTGAAGCCATTGATCACAAGTTTGGCCTTTGCAAAGAGAAATGCAGCAAAGATCCATGTCCTCCATGAACCGAGGGAGAACTGCCAGGGAAGGATCAGCCCAAACTGGGACAGAAATTTGGATCCAAGTTATTAAAAGGAAAAATAGAAAATGCTGAAGTAGATTTAAGAAAGGATCCTTATGAAATTACTTACATTTTTTTTTTTTCCTCTCTGCTCAGAATGGGAATGCAATTAATGCAGTCAGCACTGTGTTTCCCCTTATTTTAATGGTGAGCTTAGTCTGGGAGTAATGGCAACCTACGCTAGTGATTTGGGAAGCCAAATGGATTTACTGGAAACTCGAAAAGCGAAGTAGAGTTGGTACTTGGTTCCTGGAAGGCTGCTGTGCCATGGCATTGCAGTGTTTCTATCAGTGTTTCTTTTTCCCTGCCCCTCCTTTTGGGGTTCCATTTGCTGGGGGTGTGAGTGTGTTTTCCCTCAGTCCTTTGCCACCAGTGAGAACTTTGTGAGAGACAGGGATCCCCTGTACTATTCAACCTTTGCTGCTTAGATCAATATCTGCAGCAGGAGAGTGATTTTAATAAAAGGACTCTCTCTTGGCTTTCCTTTCTCCATGACAGATAGACCCCAGCTAACATAAATCCTGGCCTTTCTCCTGTCAGTGTCTTGGCTTTGTGTGACATAGATGTTTTGACACTGAATACAAATATTTCACAGTCAGCTAATAGTTTAGAGCATATATTTAAGAGATTTACTTTTGCAGTCACCTGGTGCCTTTAGTGAATGTGTTCCCCTTGTAAGGCCTTTCTGTTGTTCGGAGAATATATCCACACACTCCCATACACATACTCATTTTCTGTTGTTTATGAAATATCACCGGGGGAAAATGAGTTTTGTCTCAGATAACGGTAGTAGGGAGCCCTCTCCTAACCTCCTCTTAGCAACAAGTCCCTCCACTACCCATGACAAACCTTATTTATCAGGTCTTGGGAGGGATGCACAGGGTTTTGCCATACCAGAGGCTGGAAACATTGATGCCACAGGGAACTGGGCACGATGTGCATGCAGTACCTGTGCCTGCTGCCCTGGTCCAGCACTGCCTGGGGTAGCTGTGCCTTATCCTGCAGCAAAGGCAAAGGAAAGGTGTGCAGCCCCAGGGGGCAGGTTGCCCATTTTGTGCAGGCAGTGTCCTCTTGGTCTTAACATCTTCAGCTCTGCTCAAGAAGAGCCAAGGGGCATCTGGGAAGGGAGAAGGAGACTTGCTTGTGCTGTGGTGAGTGTTGTGGTTTAACCAGGTCGGCAGCTAAACACCACACAGCCGTTTGCTCACCCTCCCCCCTCCCTCTCTGGGATGGGGGAGAGAAATGGGAAAGTGAAGCCTGTGAGTTGAGATAAAGACAATTCATTAAGACAGGAAAATAATAATAATAGTACCACTACTACTACTATGTATGAAACAAGTGATGCACAATGCAATTGCTCACCACCTGCTGACCGATACCCAGCCTATCCCCGAGCAGCCAGCCCCCCACCCCGGCTAGCCACCCCTATATATTGTTCAGCATGACGTCAGATGGTATGGAATACCCCTTTGGCCAGTTTGGGTCAGCTGTCCTGGGTCTGTCCCCTCCCAGCTCCTGCTGAACCCCTAGCCTGCCCACTGGCAGGACAGAGCGAGGAGCTGAAAAGTCCTTGGCTTGGTGTAAGCACTGCTCTGTAACAATTAAAACATCAGCATTTATCAGCACTCTTCTCATCCTAATCCAAAACATAGCACCCTACCAACTACTAGGAGGAAAATTAACTCTGTCCTGAGACTGGGACAGGGAGGCACCTCAGAGCAGGGCTTGGTGTTCGTGCAATTGTATTTGTGTGGTTTCTGCCCGTGGAGGGGCAGGAGATGCAAAACCTGTGTGTGTATACGTACGTGTGCAGCCATAGTTGTTTCTCCCCTCCAGGTAACCAGAAGAGAAACCCTGATGGGTGATTAACCAGTCAGGTTACCAAGGTGTGTTTAAGCTTCGGTTTAGCTTGCAATAGTGGCTCTGTCTTTCAGTTCATTCAGCTGATGAATTTGTGGCCTTTTGCCAGTGTACTAATGCCTCTAATTGTAACTGGCAGGACAATTTCCTGTTGGTGTTGTAGGAGAGGTGCAGAGAAACTCGACAAGAGCAGCCTGTGACTTTTAACTGCTGTATCAGCGCCTCTGAACAAAGTTAAAATGGCAAGTTAGGCCAGCAATCAACCCAACAGAGTAACCGGAGCAATTGCAATAGCCGCATTAAATGAGGAAACTCTTGGGGAATTTCCTCCCTTCTGCCCACTCCCTGCATTGGGATTTGTCAGTTATCTGCATTGCACCGAGGTTGCCTTGGCCATGTTGAGTATGACAGGGAGGAAAACACCTTTCAAGCACTCAGGGAATGAATCTGGGTTGGAAAACCTTTGTTCTGCAAATACCTGTATCGCCTTTGTCAGAGGAGACAGGAGCTGGAGGCAGCTGATGGAGACCTGAAGAAGAGATCTTGGGGACATCTCGTCTCACTTCTGCTTGGGTTTTGGAGAGGTTGTATTCAGTGTCTCTGTGCTCTCTTAATGGTTGCTGTTTCTCTATAGATTCACCTCTAGTATTTGTTCTATGTCCTTCACCCATTGGAATGATTCTATTTTCCATAGAGAGAATATTTTAGACCCAAGAGATATGGGCAAGAACTCACTGGCCCCAGGAGGCCATGAGGACCTGGCTTGGGAACACTGTCATCTGGTGTTTTCATGGGCTGTGGATGGGACCACAAAGTCCCATCTGCACAACTATATATATATTACAGGGACATAATTCATATTTGCTGATCAAACTTTTAGCTTTTTTCTATCAGACACATTTGAATAAGTGTTTATAACAAGGAAGACTTTGAGCATGTGTGTGAGAGCGAGATGGAGATTAATAAATAGAATACATGATGACATAAAGATTTTATGGGGTGTGGGGATGGGCACATTACTCACAGATGTTGAAATTATCCCCAGTATGTTTCAAGAAAAGCTATTTTAGGAATGTTTAGAGAGTTTAATTTTTTTTATTGTGACTATTTTTTCTATCACTGCTGCCCATAAAACCAGGTGCCTTAGTTACCATGTTACCCCACTGTACAGGGTGCAGAGGGAGCAATAAAAACCTCTAAAACTTACCTAAAATAACCTTCCTACAGTTACAGATGTCACAGGTTTAATGTCCTGTTTCTCATGTCCTTCTAGGCCTTGACATGATGGTAGCATTTGGAGGAAAGGGGATCTCTCTTCCCCATGGTGGAATAACTTTTCACTTTATAACCTGCAGAGATGCTGGATCCTTGGCTTAGAAGCTCTGACAGCTTTAACTGTAACAACCACTGTTAATAATTCATGAGGAATTTGCACTCCCCAGCTTGGACAGCATAATTTTAGGAAAATTCATATTTGGGCAGGAATTGTGCTCATCTGGTATATTTCAAAAGGAAATGATGGGTCTAGCGTTTGCAGCGTTCAGCACAAGGGTGTCCCTGTCTAGGAATGTTAAACTCTCATGAGATGTGAATTTAAGTTGTTATAGTGGAGTAATGCATTACATACATACTCTTATCTCATCCTAAAAAGAGTATTTTATGGTTTCAGACTGTGTCAACTTTAAGGTGAAAGAACTCTCCAGTCTTTGGAAATAACATACGCACTTGGAGAGCCATACTGCTGTAACGATAATGGTTCAGCTTCAGCTGTGCCTGATAAAATCATTGTAAACAGGCAAATCTGATGTCTGCATGGGCTATCATGGCAATCATAACAGCAAACACAATAGCTTTATTGCTTGGGTTTACATGCTGTTCCCTGGCCAGGATAAATATGTGATCTATTTTGATAAACAAACGTGCACACCTCCTTCCTTGGTAGTAAAGTAGTTAACAACCATCTTCCCAGAGAATGTCAAATAAAGAGGCAGTGGCTTAACAAGGCAGTTCCTCAACCTTTTATAAGTAGATGCTAATTTCCTTGAAAAATAAATCTCTCATCTGCCATGTACAGTGCTGCTGTATGGAGCTTTGTTTTTGACTTTTTTTTTTAAAAAAAAAAAGTTAAATTTTGTTCGCTTGATGGGTGCATTTGCTTCCCCCCACCCATGTGGTTGTATAGTGCTGTGTCTTGTTTTGCAGTTGCTTTCTGGATCACCTCTGAAGTGTTACAGAGAAGAGAGAGCAGATTGAAGAAGAGTGGCTGCACCGGGTTGGAGCACAGATCCACCTGGCCTAGCAGCCTGTTTCTGATAGCACCCAAAAGCAGATACTCAGTTGGAAAGAGTGAGGTCAGGCAAGCACAGAGGGATGTTTCCTCTAAACATGCTCTCAGCAGCCAGTGTCAGAGGTCATGTCTTTGTGTAATACTGATTTAGGGAGTGCAGCCAGCACTATTCTCTCTGGAGTCCAACACTTCACGTGCTTTCCTTGCCAGACAGCTTTCCTTGCCTTGGCAGTTGTGAACCTTTCAATTTTTCTGGTTTTGTAAACTTTTGCTGATAGAGAACCCTGAATTAATCTTCAAGCCTGTTGGGTGTTGGATTACACTCTTCCTCATTCCTTTCCATGCCAACAGTGCTGGGGCTGGCATGGGATGCTAATCCTGCCATACTTATTCAATCAGTTGTAGAGGAAAATGTATGAAAACAAATTGATAGTCCAAGCTAAATTTAGATTTATTCAGTTGGAGTTAATTATAATCTTTATTTAGTCTCAAGTGATGCCTTCTTATCATACACTTATTATAGCTGAGAAAATTAATTTTTATTCTACCATAAAGGTGAATGTAATAATCTGGGTTCAGGGAAGGGATTACTTTAATAAGATTTATAGGCAGCCTTTCAGACAGTATGGTTTTATTACTATCTGTAGGTGGCTTTGCTGTATGTATATTTTTCAGTATGGGTGACTGTGCAAAATGCCAGAAAAAAAAAAAAAAAAACAACACCTGTCGTAAGTACCAGTTTAGAAACTTCCACATCCAACTTATTTTTTTGGCAATGGAGAGCAGGCGAAGCAATGGGCTTGCTTAGGAGCACAATAATAGAGTTAATTACTGAACTTGTGGTCTGATCAGGGGCGATTTCATTCATGTGTACAGATTAATTTTTCACTGAAGATTGTGTTTTGGTTGGCAAGTTTCTGAGGTCTGAGATGTGGCTTTCAGGCTATGGGAAGCAGAGTGATGGGCAGACATTGGCATGGCATACACCAGCTGCCTTGGGAATCAGTGGAGAGAAATAGGTTCCTCCCAAGGGTGACTTGTCACCCCTGAGATACGAGCATCTGGGAGAAGACGAATGAATTCTGGAGACACCCGTGTCTGTGATTTACTGGAAGGGGAGGCTGGAGTGTGCGTTGGCCTTAAATACCTATCTAAAATGAGATGGGCTGCCTCCCGCAGAGGGTGGCCATGATGTACAGCTGCAGTGAAGCTTGGTGAAAGAAAGTTTGACTGAGACATTTGAAGATAAATACGCGAGACATTGTCCTAGGCCTACAAAAGTTAATTAACCTCTCTTCAGCTTAGATGTTTGGATTAAATAGACTTTTTTGTTTGTTTGTTTGTTTTTAATTGCATCCTTCTTGTCTTGGTCTTTCAAAACAAACTGCCTAACTAGCAACATTTTGCAAAGTGAATCTCTGTCTTCCACAGATGTCTAATTAAGTTTGATACAAGGACTGTAAACTGGTTGTGAGTCCTATATCAAGTCCTATCCTCACATCAAACTAGGATAAGAAAAAGAATGATAAAAGCTTAAAGGGATCCTCTCATCTTTTCTTACACTACTTTTTTTATATGTTGACAGCTTCTGGGCTGACTTTAATATTAAAAAAGTATTGGGTACTTTTCGTAAGTCTTCCTTGTAGTATCATATATTTAAATTATTCTATTACAGTTGAAAACAATGTTTATTATTACGGCTTTTTTCTGTGCCAGTGAGGTTCACTGTATAACTACATCAAGTACAAAATAAGTAAGGCTCGTTGTGAACGGCTGATGATGGAAGTTGTTCCTCAGTGGAACTATGGAGAGTTTTTTTTTCTTCTCTCCTCTAATATAAAACTGAGGAGATGAGTCACAGGATGGACTCTGAATGTGGGAAGTAAACAGTGATATCCTCCTTCCATGGTTACTTTATTAAATTTTGAATGAGTCAGCGTAAGCATGAAGCAGGTGTTCATCTAGTCTCAAGTTGTCACATAGCTGCAATTTACCCTACACAAAGTACCCAAATAAAGCCTGAACTCGTGGTACCTTTTTCACAAGGTATCATCCTTCTCATTTTCCTGCTGCCAGGATTAAGAGCCAGAGTAGTTCACACTGGAGTTCCCCCAACTGGAGCTGGGCCAAATCACCTTGCACCAGCCCCTCATGGCTGGGGTCCCCAACAGGCATCAGATCTTACCCATTGTGTGCATGAGAGAACGTAACCTACACAGGTTGTCCAGAATTATTTCAGAATTAATTGTTCTTCTATGGTTTATCAGTTCTAGCATAGCTTTCCATGTGTGGATACCCTGTCCTGGGATACAGTGTGTTTTTATTCAAGGATAATGCCTGTATTTCCAGAGCAAAATAATTATTATGAATAGAGCCATTTTTATAGGAGTATAATGGCTACATGTGTAGTTTGGTCTTTATGGTCTTTGGCTGGTGGGAAGGGCTGGTGATTTTTTTTCCTATACAGACAAGCCATTGATTGCCTCTGTATGAGTCATGGATAACATCATAGTACTTCCTGGCACCACATTACTTGAAATTATTCCTCTCTTACAAAGAGGAGTGTCTGTATGATCTCACGCTACAATTCTGATGATGCTGCAGGAAAGATGGATTCTAACACTTTCAGTTTTTCACAGGTGTAAGATTTGATTTCTTTCCTTCTGAAAACAAACAAGAATATTGAAAAAGTTGCATATTTTTTATTGCTCCTTGTTTGTCGCACCACCAATTTCAAAATTACTGAGGGCTTATGTAAGATTTGGTTCCTGTTAAGTAATTAGCTAAGCTAGAGGGAAGATATTTATGCTCCAGCAGGAGTTATTTTAAAGTTCATTTTGTAACTAAAAATTCAAGACTTTACCCTTACTGCAGCTTAACATAGAAGCATTAGTTTATAATGCTGACCTGCCACTGCCACCACTGCCTTCTATAGGTTACTTGTTTTGCTTCTTAGTTAGAATTTATGAAATCTAAAAAATACAGCTTGGATGAAATCTTGGGCTACATGAGTGGCAGCCCTTGGGTTTGCTTGTGCCTTAGTCTTGTGCTGCATTTTGTGGCATCAGTTGCAGTCAAGTCAGGTGGATTGAAAAAAGTGGATAATTTTATGTCTAAATAAAAAAATCACCAAGATAACAGAAAGGAAGTTCTGTTTGAGCTGGTCAGGGTAAGGACTAGGAATGAGCATCTCCCTGATCTGTGGCATTTTGTGCTTGGTTATTGCATCGTGGTGGCTTCTCCCTCTGCTCTTTGGAAATACCATGAGTGATTTTCCTTTTGGTACACACTGTCAGAGTTTGCATGAAGAACCGGGCTGTGAGGCTGCTGTTCTGCTCTGGAGAGAAGTGTTATGGCATAAATGGAGGAGGGGTGAGATGCTACCAGTTGACCTGTTGCTCAAGAGGTCTTGGTATTTGTCTCGTTTGAATAACAGTGCTTTAGAAGAGGCAAAGCACCATCTGAAAAAGTGTTACAAGGTAAAAATTATGGTAGAAATGCAGTCTGAATATCTCATCGTGTCTGTGTGTTACTTCTATATTCTCCATCAGTGTCGCCAGTCCCAAAGTAGTCTGAAAAACTGAGTTCAGCCTTTGAGATAGCCTTGGGCTCTGGGGATGCTCATCCAGCCCCCATCTACTTTTCTTCAACTCTTGCTCTTTATTTTGCAATTAGGACTAACCCATGTTCTGATCTAATGTTCTGCCCTCTTTTGATCTTGTTGGAGTGGTTATTAAAGGAGTAGGTGATTTATTAGCTGCTTTGTTGTACATCAGAAAGCTGGAGATGTGTCCTTTTTCTGATTGTTACTATAAGGAGATTGATGTTGTGGTGCTGATGGGCCAAATTAAAAAGGCAGGGTGTTGGCCTGCCACCGTATGAAGTATTTTTTTTAGATGTTCCTAGAGCATCATAAAATGCTGCTAAATTCAGATATCATATTTTGTTGCAGGCTTTGTTCTAGGACAAAGCCCAGCCCTGTCTACTAGTGTTTATGGCTTACCATACAAGCTTTCAGACAAAATTCGTGTCTCATTTAGTTTGAGTTACAGCCGGCCGATATCTTAGCCCTCGTACCAGTTCTCAGAAGAGGTGCTGAATGTTGCTACTATAATGAAATGGAGGAAAGGGAAAAACATACCTTTTAAACTTCCTGTAAATCAGTGCTTGAGAGAGATAAAGTGTCTGCATGAAAGATGAGGGGGGGGGGGGACACGACAGTGCTATAATGTAAACACAGATGCATTTTAGCCTTGCCTTGTATACAGTTTTTCTTTAGGCTCAGGAGCTATGTCAGTCTCCTCTGTAATCTGGGGTGTCCCGGGAGATGGCAAATTTTAGCTTTTCTCCCAGAAACCAGAAGGTGCTCCTGCTTTTGTATGCCCTTTGCTTATCTGTATGGCAGCACCATTTTTATGGTAAATGAGGATTTTCTAAAGTATTGCTTTCAAATGTAGCCTGATTTATCTACAATTAATCCAGGAAGGCACTTGTGTGCATTTGGGTTCTCAGGGAAGGCACAACACCCTCCCTACCCTCGCTGCCTCGCTTTTCACAGGAACAAAGTTCACTTTGAGCAGCGGAAACAGCATGGCAAGATGTGCCATGTCAAGGTGCTCTATAAATAGCAGAGCAGTAATGGAGCTGCTAAAGCATCCCTTGGTGACTCTGGTGTCAGAATTGGCATCGATCTTCTTCATCTGCTCCTGCTATGAGCTGGACGAGGTTTGTCCCCCCGTGTGACTGCCCAAGTGCTTTGTCGTTTGGCAGTGGGCTAAAAGCACCGCGGCTGCCCCAGGGCAGCAGTCAGTGGTGGAGAAGCACAGCAAGCAGTGTCCTGGGGTGTTGCTGAGCGGAGGTCACCAGCCTTGCTGTGTGCCTGCATCCCTCTTGTGGGTTGCTGTGGGTTCAGGGCACCCTCCCGTGCAGGGTAGCCGTGTCCATTCCTGCTCCAATGCCCCTGCTGCTCCTGTGTCTGCCTCGCCTGTGCCTCCCACTGCTGCAGGTAGCTCAGTTGGCCCCTCGCCTCTGTCTCCTTCCAGAGCTGCTTGTTACCACTCACCCTATGGCTCCGCACACAGAATTGGGGGCTCTGGGTTCTGCCTGGTGCAGGGAGCATGGCGGCTGCACTGGGTTCACGCTGGCATGCAAAGAGGTGTGGGAGGGAAGGGTCAGGGTCATTCTTTTCCTTTAGGAAACTGCTTCTCCCCTGTGTGAGAGTGGTGATACGAAAGCTGGCTGGCCCAGTGTGGCTCCCATGTCAGAAAGGGAAGAGGGAGCTCCCCATCACCTGGGTCTCTGCATTTCGGCCGGGTGCTCAGCTCTGTGGCTGTGTGCAGCCAGGTGGAAGGTATGGGCTGCACTGGTGTGCTCTGAGAGATGGACTGCAACATTTAGAAATGCATCAGAAACGAGTGGACACCTGAGTGGGGAGATGGCATGGCAGTTGCTCTGCAGTTATCGTTGCTTGTGGATCTGTGAGGAATCCCAGAACTCATCCCCATGTGAAGAAGTGAGGGAGGGGGTTGTTGATATTGTTTCCTGCTGAGCTTTTAAAAATGCTTTTATATATATTTTATATTTACATGTTCCCACAAATTATATTTCAATGGCTGCAGAAAAACCTTGAAACAATTAAATACATAGCAAAAGTAAAGGCAGAAGTATTGTGATGAGATGAGAAGTATTTAAACGAGCATAGATAATATCAAGCCATTGAAAATAAATGAGCAGAATTTCAATTGCAAGAGTGGAGCAAAGTCAAATGGATGAGGTTTGCCCTAGAATCTGTCTTAGAGAAGTGTAGGCTTTAAAAATACACAACCTGAAAAAGAAATCTTAAATATTTGAGCTTTTATCTGTGCTAAATTGTGGCTGTAAGTATCTGAGTCACCTGGCTCGTAACAAGTGTAATTGTTTCTGTGCTTGTCATGTTGTATATCTGCTCTCCCCAGCCTGACAAACACTAAAATCACCGCTAAGCTTCTTCAAGAAACAACAAGAGCTTTGACCTTAGGATCTGTCATTGTTCCTTTGTTATCTCTGTGCATTATGGAACTGCTTCATTTTAATTCATTTGGTTTCTGTTTATTTTTTCTGTGGTGGTCCCAGGAGCTTGTATTCACCAGCTTTTTGTTGGAGCCTATGAATTGTTAGTTTAAAAGACCCAGCGCCTCTTTTGGGTAGAATGGCAGCCCAGATTGAATATATCTCACTATTAATTAGAGATCAGCCCAAACCAAAGACATCTTTTGATCCTTCCCTCCCTCTGGAATCTTTTCTTGCCCAGGAAAAATTGCTCAGCATTGGCTGGAGGATTGACCATTGTGTTGCAGAGAAACTTCTGTGATTTCTAAATGCATTTCATTCTCCTCTGGAATTAAACTAAAAAATCCTTCCAAGTGTCTGTGAACCTTCTGCATGTAAAGGATTTCTCTTCTCCTCTTAAGTTCACCCTAGCCTGTAAATCCATCCCACTGAGACCTCTGTGAAACCCTGTATTTTCTTGTGTGTGAAAACTTTTTTTTATTATTATTTTTTATTTTTTTTTTCCCAAGAACACAAATCTTTTATTAGTGTGCAGCTAACTTCCAAACTACTGACCTGGCAAAAGTTGGATGGGAATGATGTAAACTTGCAAACCCCAGCCTAGCCTGCATTTTGCATTAGTAATGCTAGTTGAAAGGAAATGCTCTATTTTCCTGCCTACTGCTATCAATATGCCAGTTGCTTATATACCATATTGCAACGTGGATGAGAACAAACCATAAACTTGGTTTGGCTACAAAGGAACAAAAAACAACCAATAAAAAGATTTGGAACATTAGATTGCGGTCTGGCCTTGTCTATTTGATCTCCTTGTTTTATCCAGAACTTGATGAAAGGACTTTAGGTAGGTACCAGACTGGGGAAGGGGGAAAGGGAGCTGTATGGCTGATTGAGTGGGATGTTGTTCAAGATACGAGCTTTGAGCCAAAACTGTTTATTGCACGGTAC
This sequence comes from Oxyura jamaicensis, assembly GCF_011077185.1. Lineage (NCBI taxonomy): Eukaryota > Metazoa > Chordata > Aves > Anseriformes > Anatidae > Oxyura > Oxyura jamaicensis. The sequence goes on along the minus strand of NC_048907.1, from coordinate 14,959,492 downwards.
CTGTGTCAAGATTGTTTTGTAATTGTGGCTAACAGTATTGATCCCTGTTAATACGTTGCTTTGTAGAACGGAGGGGCCTGCTAAGCAACCACTAGAATTTGTCTTTCTGTTTCTTTTTATCTTTGGCCTGCAGTGGTGGAGAGCCGAGGAGGGATCATGGACAGCATACAGAGATTTTCAAACCTGCCAACGTATCTCCCTGCGAGCTATCACATCTGCAATGCCGATGTTTTCTTCTTCCTTAAGGAAGCCAACCAGGATATCATGAGGAACTCCAGTTTGCAGTCTAGGGTGGATTCATTCTTTATATACAAATCCAAACTACCACCCGTCCTAAATGCCACGTATGGACCTTTTTCTGTTGAACAGGCTGTTCCCTTGGACTTCATGCTGTCTTCTGCATCTTTTGGTTTCACAAATAAATTCACTTTTAATTGGAAATTAAGATCACACATAATTGACAGCTCAATCTATTCCAACAAACCTAAAATACAAACCTTGTTCTATATTGCGGGGAAAGACTGGGATGACAATAGTTCTGCGGAGAATTTGCCTTGCGTGAAGATGTTTGCCTTCCTGGAATCTAGAGAAGTTGTGGCCAGCTGTAGATTGACAGGTCATCTTGGATTATGTGTTGCAGAGTTGGAATTATCTCCTAGCTGGTTCAGCTCCCCTCCACCCTTGGTTTCAGAGGAAACAGCTTCTCTGGAAGGGATTACTGTGGAGCTCTTCTATAAGATTTATACAGCAGATGGGGAATGTTCTCCAGAGGATGCAAAATGGGAAAACAGTATCCATGCAGGTCAAGATAATGAGCAGAAGGCTTTGCCAGCTATGGAGAGGATTGGTAGCATCATTGTTTACCCAAATCATGACAAATTAAAACAGTCTTCACTGAGGCTAGATGAGAATGTCATCATCCGCTTGCCACTCAGCCCTGTCAGAGAAGGTGACGTTGTGACCTTTCATGTTTCCCTGGCCGATGACTCTCTAGCAGACCAGTTTGTATTAAGGTAAGAGAATATTTAAAGTGCTCTATGCTGAGCAGTCAACAAATAAGGACAAATTGATCTCAGGTGTAATTGCTTTGGTTACATTCAGTGTTTTGCTCAGAGAACTAACTTTAAGCATGTTCTCTCCAACTGGGGAAAACTATAAATAGGCTTGAATCATCTGTGTAGATAACACTTTTTGGAACATGGGAATTGATTTTAAAGTATGAGCTATTACTGTTTGCATCATTATATTTTGTTTTAATTCTGTTTGCTTCTAGTAGTATTTCTGCCTCTTAAATTACACCTGTCTAAGTCAACCATGCAAACAGCTGCAATCCATTTTGCTAGATGGTTTGCCGGAGTGTTTTCCATTGCTTTGGCAAAACACCCTCTCTTTTTTATAAGCTTTCTTACAGTCTTTCCAAAGTACATGGCATATGTCTTGTACCAGTTCTATGTGGTGAGATACTATTTCGTTGTGGTGTACAGAGGGGAGCTGGGAGAAGGGAGATGTGCCTCAGCTTGTGTAGGAAGTCTTTGGCAGAGCCAAGATTCAGATCCAAACTTCGAGTCCTCCTTTGGCTCTGCTGTAAGACAGCCCATTGTGCCCCCTCAACCTTTTGACTGCTTATTGCGTGAACCATTTTAGTTTTAAATTTTGAGATTTTTTGGTGACCTTGACTCATGAATCTGTCTTCAATAGGAGAATTCAGGCATTTCTAACCACCCTGAGGGTTAGTGATGCATATTTGTTATGTCCTTAGCTGTCAGACTCTGGGTTCAGAGCTGCATAGAGACTGAATTCAGAGCAAAATGTGAGCCAGACGTGGGGAATAAAAGGGCCAAAAGGTAATTGAAAAGTGTCATTTGCTGTGAGAATGCGAGACGCTTGGGAGGAAAGGAGTTACAGTTCGTGCTGGCAACCTCAGAACGGATTCGTGCCTCGCTTCTAACTTTTTGATCCAAGAACGATGGGAGCGGAACATGACAGCAATGCACTGTAGGGACAGATACTGAGGAAACAGACAGCAAACCTTACATAGTACTTTCAAGTTGTTCAACTTTTGTGAAATAGCACATGCATGCTAATAAACTTAGAGATTGCAGCATGAGTTAGGACAAGTGCTTCATAGCACAGTACACAGGCAGAGCGTAAGAAGTGGCCCACCTACCCCAAGTGTTTTTCATCAACTTGGGGACTGATACTTCTGATGATTATCATGTTATAGGGTTTAACGGGACTTTAAATGGTTTGGGTCAGGAAGACTCTTCCTGTTAAACCAAGTTATTCTATGATTGCTTCTGCCTGGGTTTACTGGCTTTTTTTTGTTAAGCATGGTTCTGGCCAGCAGCCACTGTTGAGTAGTGCAGTAGACAGACCAACCTTGTGCAGAAGTCAGACTTCGGCATTTGCCTATTGATCCCCAGTTCTGTAGCAGAGATATGATGGAATTTGCCTAAGGCTCTGCAAAGGATTTCACATCAGCTCTTAATTCTCAGTTTTTTGTTCTCTTTGCCACACCATGGATAAAATTCCCAAGGTGTTAGAGAAAACTTAAGGTGAGGATGTTTTCATTTCATTGGAATTTCAAAAATAACTCTTGCCTTGTAACAAACAGCATGAAGGTGGCGTTTTTGAAATTTCCACTGGCCAGGAAAGCATCAAAATCTTCCCACGGAGACTGATTTTTTTTCTGTCTTCTAAAAGCAAAACTGAATCTGGAAGCAATGAGCACAGTAACTAACATGGGGTGTTAAGGAAGCAAAAAAACAAGGGAACCGAGAGCCTCCAGATTGAGGAGCCCCAGGTGGGTCACAAGAGCCTGGCCACTGCTGAGACCCTTGGCTTCTTGTGGGGCTGAGTGTGTATCTCAGTGCTCCTGAGCTGCAGCACGAGCAGGCAGGTTTCCATGGGGATTTCCTTCTTTGAGACGTGTGCGGAATCAGTTCATCTCCAGGAGATGTTTCTGTTATAATGAATAAGTGTATTTTATGTGCCCAGGAACATTTCTTTGGAAAATTCACAATTGGCTCTAGGTAGTCTGGCCTGTCTCATCGTTTCCTTGGATTTGTCTGTGTTTTGCTTTTCATCAGACTGCAAGCATTTTTATTTAACCTTCAGTTGAATACTGAAAGAAAGAGGCAAAATGCAGTTCTGCTGGCGGTTCACCCATTCTCCAGGATGGAGAGAGTAGCAGCAACTGTTGCTATGAGTATTTCAAATGACATACTTGGGGCCCATGGAGAGATTATTCAGCCAAAGTTTACATAGTAGGCAGGGAATTATGCTGAGGGTAATACAATCACTATAGCACCTGCATCTCATTTATGTGGTTTCCCTTGCAGGCTTTCCCTATTTTTCAACTCAATGCTAATGTCTGTAAAAACCCAGAGGTTTTGATATACACAGAATTTCTGCATGTTATGGCCAGAGAAAAATACATCGAAGTGAATGTTTGCCTTGGGAAATATATTTTTGCCTAATATAATGGATTGTTTTTAATCGTATCTGTTATAAGTGGAGCAGAGTGAATTTCAGTCTGGCTCATATGAGATGATAGATCAAAATCAAGTCATTCTCAGCACAGCGATTGATGCCGACCTTGAGCTCTGACAGTATGCAGAACAGACATACTCAATTTCATGCACCTCTTTACTATTTCATGCTGCGCTGTGTAGCGTATTTGGCGTTGATTTTTGTTTTAGCAAAACTTCTCTATTAGGAGGGCAGGTTCTTCCTTGTTCTTGGTAAAATTGGAGGCTCTTGATCAAGCTTGGAAACTGGAAAGCAGCTGGGAATGCTTTCTGGGTTCAGCAATGTGCTGCACTGACAGATGCTCATTTTCTAAACCCCCATCCTTCCAGTGGTGTTCCTCTGCAGAGGGAGATGCAGCTGGTTGGACGTGAAGCTCCAGTGACCACTTCCTATCCCTTTCCTCAGTCCAAACTGTTTTTGATCTGCTTAAGCTAAGTTTTGCTTTTGTTTTTGTTAGTTTTCATTCAATAAATGGAATTTAAGATCAAGTCGGAACTCTGTTTGTGCTGTGGTCCAGGGAGTTTGTTTCTTTTCATTCTGCAATCCAGACAGTGTGGCTCGGTGCAACTGAAGGACCCAGATATGTCAAGGGGCAGAATTTGGAGGCTACGTGGGGATTGAATGCTTTTGCTGTGTCTGACAGTCATACTGCTCGCTTTGTTGACAGATGATCTATACAGGAGTGCAATTAAATTTTTATGACACTGCAGATTAATTTGTGGCCTTGCTGCTCTGGTCTGTACTGTAAAATTTACCATCTGTGAACATAAATTTTGGCCATTATGTTAGGTGGACTGCCACTAAACATAGCTTAACCATAAAGATAAGTGAAAGGGGCTGTATTACCATGACTATACTTTTTTATGGGCTACCTGGTTTTAAGAAAGCAAAGGTGAAGCACAGTTTTGAGAATCCTGCAGGACTAATAGATGCATTAGTATCACAAATCCTTGGGTTCTTTGTCTTTTGATGCATAGGAATATTTGTTATCTTCTTTACTGACAAATGTGGCTAAAACATAGTACATGGGGAAAGATGGAAATCATGATGAAAAAAGGAATAACACCAGCCTTTGTGCTACTTACTGAACTAAAGAAGTCTCCTGGTATAGGTGGGAGAGTTGTAACAAGGGGAGGAGAGAGGAGAAAACAATTCTTGCTTGACCGGAAAGATGGAAATATTATCCAGCACTCACTGGGACTGGCTTGTATTTCTTTTGTGGGGTATGGCATTATTCAACTCACAGTTGAGACTCAAAAGGTGTATTTAGAAGAGAAACAAGGGTCATTTTATACAGCAGGAAACCATTTAATAGAAGAAATGAACAATTGTTCCTTGGTTGTAGGAAATAAACCAGGACACTCTTTATAAATAAATGGCCGAGTTCTTGTCCCCTTTTCCAAGTCTCCCTGTTCAAGCCGTCAGCAAGGATGTACGAGTAATGAAGGCTGAGCGCTAACAGCAATTTGTCGAGGCACAGACAAAAAGTGGGTTTGTCAGCATTCATTACACGTCCCTAATATGAATGACCCATCCTTCTTTTATCCACTGTCAGAGCAGACACAGAGACTGGAGATATTCCAGGAATAATAGGAAGGGACTGAGAGCAGGTAATGAATCCCACGCTGGAGAAATGAAAGCGGCTGCAGTCGGGATGTGGCCTCTACTGGGGGGAATGGCAGGGCTGTGCAAAGGGACCTCGCTGCTGCCCAGTGCCTAGGCAACCTCAGGAGAAGGATTATCCGCACCGCGGGACAAAGATCACGTTTTGATTTTTGGATGAGCCAGAACAAGGTGTAATACACAGCGGTTGGCTTTTACTGATTATTCTCGCTGGGAAAAATGATATTAAGGATTTATTTTAATAAACATATATCCATATGGAGGAGGTGATGTCTCCTGCTAAGGAATAAAAACTGCACTGGCCATTAAAACTGACTTACAAGGCTTCTGCCTTAATAATGAAAGATCTGTAGAAGTCTGAGCAGTCGTCTAGAAGGCCAGAAAAAGATCATTAAGAGGATGTCTCCTGCCAATAGCTGCCAAGAGCACATAAGGGAAAGAAAACAGAAGGCTTTAGATCTGGAAATGCATAGAAAATGAGAGTGCAGACTATGGGGAACACAGCCTAGCTGCGGGAGAGGAGCAGGCTCTGCACGGCCTTCATCACTTGGAACCAAACTGTTATCAATGGGGAAGCAGGGCAGGGTTATTACTGGTGAGAGAAGTAAACGATTAACTGAAGCATCACTTTAGGATGAAAATTCAGCAGAAGTGAAAGTGTTGAAAAGGGGAAAAATGTACTTCTGAAATTAATCAGAAGTGCTAATTCAGATTTAGAAATAATTACGGAATTAGGGTATTGCTGGTGACTTGGGAATATTTGTTTTATATTTAAAGGTGTTAATAAACCCAGAATGAATGTTGAAATTGATTATTTCTCTCTAAGTGTACACTTAACTAAATGCAAAATATGAAACACAATGATTACCATTAATTAAAAATACCAAGCACTGCAAGTCTGGAAATACCAGAGAGATCTGGGCAACCCTAGCTCAGTCCCCATGTACATATGCATTTTAACATATTCCTTAATGATAAATTCATGCTATTTTTTTTTCCCAGATATCTTGCCTCATTAGATACATAGACTGTCTAGCTCCCACTGTTTTGTTTTCTTTTCATCGCTGAATGAGGAAGGGAGTAACATCCTTCCAGGACCTTCCTACAAAGGCTGGGGGAGCTCTCAGCAGAATTTTTAGCTCAGATAGACCATTTCTATAAATTCTCTTTCAGAAAGGGTTGAACCATTCTTTTAATTTTCTTATTTCTGAGACAGGCATTTGGCCCAGAAAAAGAAACTTCAGCAGATGAAAGCCTGGCAATGCTCTAACTGTCTTAATAGATGGTGTTTATGTGACAAGATGGTGCGGAGCTATGAATTTCACAAGGATATCATATAAAGTACGATAAAAGCCTGGATTCTTTGTTGACCAAGCTGGAAAAGGCATCCACCCTGGGAGGCTGCACCCGTGTACCAGCCAACCTGCCCTGGCAGCAGCGGTGCCACGCTGCCACTTTCTGTCCATTTTGCATGCTTTAAGAAAACCTTCTTTGTCCTAGGTGCACTGGAGAGGGCGAAGACCCCTTTTACAGTCTTAAAAACAGCTAAAAATGGGCCCCCCCCCCCCCCCAAAAAAAAAAAAAAAAAGCTCCTCTCTAGAGCTTGAACAGTCCTAAAAGCTTTAAAAACCCATGGATATCCGACAGTGAATTAATGACTGAGTGAATCCTGAAAGACCCCACAAGACTACAGTCAATAAAATTTTTTAATGGAATTTTAGATAAAGGTCAACTACCTGCTACAATAATCACCTGCCTGCGATTGCGGGGAATAAAACAGATGAGCAGCAGCCCTGTGCCACTTGCGGAGGGCTGGCAACAGCGCGGTGATGAGCGCTCTCGTACCCAAATGCTTTCTTCCTGTGACTTCTGTCACCCTGTAAAGGGGTCCTGAACACACTGCTGTGTCCACAAACAGATTTGTTTGTTACTGGGAGACTGGGGCAGAGCTTGTTGATGGTGGGAAGTGTCCCTGCTGCCTGCTCCAAGCAGCCCTGGCTTACGGGTTCTCCCTTCTTCCACAGGAGAGGGGAAATGTTGCTAGGAGTTTGAAGGAGGGGTTGACCAAAATGCAGAATTAGATCAAGTTCTGAAATATTTAGCCTCTGTGTGTATTTCACCAGGGTGTTTTTTTCACTGAAGAAGATGAATAGTTTGACTTGGTTAGTTATTTTCAATTTTGATGGTTTGGAAGATTTCACATTTACGGCACGGGGTGGACGGACACTGAGTAGAGCTGGAGTGAAGCAATGCCCTACTTTGCATCAGAATGTGTTTGGTTTCCCTTGAGACCCCACTTTCTCTATTGGAGTCCTGCCAGCAGCACAGCTATCTCATTCATCAGCCCATCTGCATTTATGATCACTAAGGGATGGAGCAATGCTATGTCAATGAATTTGCTGTATCTCATGCTCAGAGCCGTACAGCGGAGAAAAAAAAAAAAAAGGAGAAAAAAAAGGAGTTGTTTGCGCTGATTTTGAAGTCGGGTGTGTGAGAGGTCTTGTCTGTGAAGTACTAAACTACAAGCGGGTAAGCAGGCTGATGTAACTGGTGGCAGTGCATAAGGTTTGTAAGAGGAGCCCCGACAAGCCCTTGTCTGCCAGGGCGTTAGCAGGCACCATGGTATGCGGCAAACGGGGATGATGTGAAAAGCATTTCCTGTGGATTTGGAAGGTGCCAATACAGCACATGACTTGACATGAACTCAGCCTTGTTGACGGTAATTGAAAGAGATTGTACATTTTTAAATGGTTTTGGTTTTACACGCTTGTTCCTAGGCCGATCCCAGCCTGTAAAAGCTTTGACATGACAGCTCCTGCTAATTAACTCCAGGCAGCTCCTGCTTGACTCGATGCTTTGTTTGGAGCTGAGTGTGAACGTGCAAAGCACTGGCAGCAGATGTGGCACGGTCGTGTTGAGAGCAGGGTGAGAGCACGGTTAAAATGCTTGTGAGACAGAGCATGCCTGGCAAAGGCATGTGGATCCTGGGGGAGACCAAGATGCCAAGGATGCCCTTGGTTTGTGGCATCTGCTCAGCTCCTGTGAGGCTGTGTGCCATCAAGGTGCTCTGGGTGGTGATTCCTCATGGGCAAGGAGCTGTGTCAAAGGAGCCACCGATGGTTTGGCCTCTCAGATCTGCACAGGGCATTGCTGCTGCCCGCCTCCAAATCTTCCTTTTGCTCAGGGTTCTATGGCTGTAATATATATATATATAATTTTTCACATTGTACCCAGGTTGGGAACGTGGTTTGGGACCAGTTCCTGTCTTTGAGTGATCATTTCAAGCTCAGGGACGCACAGTGGCTTTTTGCAAGCTGTGTGTCCTACTTAGCGAGCCCCTGGTGGGGAGTGTGGGGGGGAGGTCTTTGTTTTGGACAATATGCTGAGTGGTCTCTGCTTTGTGCTGCCAGACAATGATGGCATTGATCAGCATCTTGTACGGCTCTTCATTAGCTGGCAGTGCAGTAAATCACAGTCTTGTTTAAACAAGTCAGACACAACAGTGGTTCAGTCGTTGCTGCAGTTACTTATGTATAACGAATAGTATTAAAAAGAAAAAGAAAAAAAAAGTATAAAAATGTGTGTACTTTGAAATTTGCCTTCTTCCTGAGATAAATGTTTTGGGCTGTGTATTGCTGTCATTTTATTGTGGTAAAAAAAGCAAAACAGCAGTACTGTCACATGAAGCTGATGAAGTATTGCTTAGAGTGATCACATTGGTCTCAGTTTCCTCGTGTTCCTGCTGATGCAAGAGTTGCTTTTGTCCTTGTGTTTCCCCATAAGTTTTTGCATGGTCTGGTGCAGGAAGGCCAGCATGATGGTTAGCTGGGAGCCTTGAAGAGGAAAGACTTTCAGGAAGAGCAGGAGATGTAATAGTGCAAGGAAATTATTGTTTCTTCTTGCTTTGAGTGCTTCCCACCCCTATTCCCCTTGCAGTTTATACTGTTAAAGAACTCATAAGAAAATCAGGTTTTGGAAAAGGCAGAGCAGGGAGCTGTGCTCTGTGTGGGGCATTTACTGCTTCTGAGAGTTGCCACATGTGCCTTGGATGCCGCACTCGACCAGTGTCTGAAGGAAATCATATTAACAAACTTATTGGATCCCAGGTGAGTCGAAAGAGCTGCAGGAGGAGAAAACAGTGACAAATGAGTCTGCCACCCCAAGGCGCAGTGCATGGTGCTGACTCTTAAAGCTGTTTCACTTCTTGCAGCGTTCAGCCCTGAGCCCTCTGATGCCAAGTGGGCAGCGGAGGCTGGGGAGTGGGGCAGAGCGAGGAAGGTGATGCCTTGTGGCAGTGGAGCTGCAGAAGCCCCCAGAAAGATGGTTGTTTTCTGTGGGGACAGCAGTGGGGGCTCTTCTGGAGTTTCCCCATGCCCAGAGATGATCCTGCCCACAGGGTTTATCTCCCATCTCCCCTGGCTTTTAATCCACCGCTTAAAAGCCCTCCCTCTGAGCAGTGCTGGGCATAAATGTCCTGCACTGAGCAGCACTTCATCCTGTTTTGAGAGTTATATATGAATACATGAGAGAAAAGTGTCTCTAAAATATGTTCTCCTTATGATCCCTGCGCACTTGCTATGTATATTCCCTGCAGAACAGTGGTATTTCAAGGGGCATCTGAACGAGGAGGGTGCTGTCAGGTGGCTGCATTCAAGCAAGCACGTTTGTGGGGCAGATTTGTCATCCCCAGCACTCTGAGCCATCAGGCTTGGCTCCAGCAGGTCTCCTCCTGCTCCTGCCATGCTTTGGTTTAAGCTGCTCATTGGGACCAAAATACATCTTTCTCTCCCAACTGCTCCCCCCCCCTCTTTTTTTTTTCTTAATTTTCCTGGCAATTGAACTTTCTTCGTTGCTTTTTTCTCACTGTGTGGCCCAAGCTTTTGTGGGATTAATGAAGGAGTCATCAAATGCGTTTTCACTGAATCCCCATCTCTAATTGTGCCGGTCCTAGAAGACAGCAAGTGGGAAAGGAAGAGAAGCAAAAGTGAGGAATAGACGGTGCCTTGTTCATGGGCTTTCTAAGCATCTGCTCAAGTTAATGAGGGTCTGGGCAAGAAATGTGCCAAGCAGCCACAGGAAGCACATGTATGAGCGCTTAAATACAGATCCCTGATGGAAGATGGTGATAAAATGCACTGAGTGATGCTTGGGGACATTCTGAAAAGTTTGTCCCATCCTGGGAGGTGGCAGAGGGTGAGGGAGAAGTGGTAGCAGACTGTGAGAATCTGGACCAGGATCCAAGCGCATTGTGAGTTTTAGGTTGCTTTGCATCTGGGAGTTTGGCTCTGTCCCATCTCTAATTTAATTTGTCTGGCCAGAGTCTTCTTGCTTTTACACAGAAAACGGGGTTGATTTAATTGACTTCCGTAGAGTTGCTTAGGATTTGTGCCAGTGAAACTGTTTGAATTTGGTTGTGTGCAAGGCACGTGTGCGTGCAGTGTTCTGGCTTCATATTTCTGGTAGTTGCTGGGAAATTTGCTAGGGGCAGTAGTAGTCATGGAGTGGGTGGATAGGACATGGGTGGATAGGGATCGTTCATGTTTTGTGCACTGATTTTAGTGACACACGGTAATACTAGTAGTACTATCTTAATTATGGCATTTCCTGTGGTTATCTCCATAATGTGGCATAAGTACCTATGCTCTTCAGCTAAGATGACTTTTGACTCATTTGCCAAAGCTAATAAAACTTTAAAAATAATTTAAATCTTTTCAGAAGTATTTGACTGATGCTCTTGGGACCAGTAATCCTTTATTTGCTATGAAGCAGACACAGACTGAATGGTGGTGGTACTGTGGACTCCCTTAACAGTGACCTTATGTGAGATGGAGTGATTACAGCAATTAAACCCTCTTCGCCAAGGCAACCAGGGCTTTATTTCAAACTGAAGTTTTTTTTTTTTTTTTCCACCAAGTGAATCTCTTCTGGATGCATTATTCATTTTTCATTGGAACATTCGGTCTGTATGAGTTGCATGAGCTCAAATTCAGTACTGTTATTTATTTAACATTGCACTGAGGTAACGTCTAGGACAGCCTGCCAAGGGGTCACGGAGTGTAGGGTCCCCGTGCAGCCAGAAGCAGAACACGGCCGTGACCCTTGTCCCAGGGTGAGGTTACTCACTGCATCTCCAGAACAAATTAAGAGTTTGCATTTGCTTTTTGCGTGTCTCCATAATCCGTCCCAAGGAAGTTTGGGGGCCTTTCAGTCAGTGGATGCATGGACCATTATGATTTTGACCATACTTTTAAACTTTCCTACCCAAGTATTTGGAAAAAATAAAAGAAAAAAAAAAAAAAAAAAAAAAAAGTAGGTCATGTCAGCTCAGGCAAAGACTGACTACATTTGGTTGACTTGAATGCTAAACTGGTTGTTGCTGTGGTTCTTGCTTGGAGAGGGGAAGGTCAGCGATCAGAAACGATGGTTAAGGTGGAACATTTTCTCCAGTGACTGTGAAAATTCTAGCCTAGGATATTTTTTCTATTCCCATTTTTAATGAAAAAATGTTAAAGAAGTGTCAGTAACCCTTGCCTTCAATATGCTTCACCTTCATTGTAAGATTAAGTGAGTTCATTGTCTGTTTCTGCTATTATATAAATAGCATCTTGATTGACAAGAAAACTAAAATGATTCTGTTTAAATCTGTACTGCTCTCTTAAGAAATCTACATTCATTATTCCTGGGATGACTGAAAGATTTGCAGTAGTTTATAATCTGGTATAATTTCATTCTTCTTCTTGGTATTATTAATCACCTTGTCATAAAACGTCAGGAGAACTTCATTCAGCCTGCATGATTTGGGCTGAGAATGCCATATTGTAATATTAATGTGTCTTAGGAAATTGGGTAGATATCTTTGCATTCTGGGAACCGTAAAATGGATGAATGATGCTTACAGCTTGCTGAAATTGAAGAATGGTTGAAAGAAACCTGCAGATGTACCACTTTGGGAAGAAAAATGGTCATGCAAACCAGAACTGGTTCAGGTCAATATTTGGTCAGAGACTTCTGAAATTGCAAGTACTGCAGAGGCTGTTCGTGGTTGATTCTTCTCCATGCCAGTGCTAGACTGCTGTCCTGCAGTGGCTGTGGAGATGGCAGTGTTTTGTTGGCGACATGAAACCCAGGTCCCAATTCATTGGTCATTTAAAAATTCTGGGTTGCATTTCACAAGCCCAGAGGCAGTAAACGAGGATCCTGGCTAGGTTTCAACTACAGTCATTACAACGTGCCAATGTGCCAATACAGTAGTTACAATTCTGCCTGCCTCTTAAATCACATCCGCTATTTTTCACTTCCTTTGCTAAACTGTTGTGTCCCCCATGCTGTCGTTGATGATGGTAGTTCTAATGCTCGGCCTATTTATATAATGTTATTTTATCTGTAATGTCTTGCAAAGTTTTTACAAGAAACGTCTGTCATTGCTTTCGTTTTACAAATTACTATTTTTATTGCTCATGTTCCAGTGATCCACCTCAAATGTGTGATGCTTCCCAGAAGCAGAAAGGCTTCTACCCCTAAACTGCTACTTTGAACAAAGACCATGGCACCAAGGGGTGTTCCTGCCCTTTCCTTTAGCTCTCTCACCAGGACAGAAAAGTTTGTAATGGCCAAAATACCCAACAGGTAGGCAGGGAGGTGCCCTTCTGTGCACTCATCCCGTGCTGCCCCCAGGATTTTGATGCCTGTTTCATCTTTCCAGGGGCTCTGTCTCCCCTCTGTTTGTCCCACAGCGACCCTGGCTTTTCCCAGTCCCCCTAGATCTATCCATTTCCCTCCATCCCTGCCCTGGGGAGGATCTGGGAGGACTGCGCAGCCCTGGATCCGCGCCCAGGCCAGGAGAGGGCAGCGCGGCCTTGTGCCTGGCCTTGTTCCCGCAGCAGAAACCCGGGTGGTTGGAGGGGTCCCTGCTGGGCCAGGACGAGTCCTGGGGCTGGTGGATGCCCCTTTCGGGGGCACTTCGCTGTCAGGGATCCCCTGAACACAGCCAACACATTGCCTCAAAAATGCTCCTCTAGGGGGAAGCTGGGCAACTTATTTACCCTCTGGAACAAGGCTTCTGCCAGGGGCTGGAGAGCTGGCGGCCTGGAAGCCCCCTCCAGCCCCCGGCCATATTTCACCTGCCTGAGGTATCTGCATGTCCTGGCTGTCTGCTTACGTATGCAGCCCTGTCAGAGGGAGCCTCACTACCCAAAATAGAATATGTAACGTGTGCCTCCCCCTTCACTTGCTTAAATGAGTTTTGAAAGCTGTGTGTTTTCTTTTTATGAATGCGCTGTGCTGGACATTGGGAATGATCTTGATAATGCGATCTGCTCTGCTGGTCTGTAGGCTAAGGAACTGTAAGGGACCTCATCTCTCTGCAGGGCAACTTTCTTTTTGGTCTTAAAAAACAATGGAAATGTAACTGGTGTTCAGCCTGGCGGTGTCTTAGCAAACATATTAAGGGCTTCATTTAATAAAATCATACTGCACTTTCATAGGCAAGAAGCAGAATAGAGTTGAGTCTTTTTTAATATGTCCTTTGTAAGGCACTTGCAATCTGTCTGTATGTGAGGCTCATTCTCAGTTTTATACTTTAGGAGTCAGGGAGATTTAGTGCTGCATTTTCTAAATTGTGCACTGCTTCTTTTGGAACTGAATGGAGAGGGAAATGTATCTTAATGTTACACAGACATGAAACAATTTTATTATTATTATTATTTTTTTTCCCAAATGAAAAGTTAAGCATTTGCAAGAAAAACGTTCTTCACAGAAATTTCAATTTTGTTAAAAACACATTTTCTGTCAGAAAATAACGGTGCTGGATGAGCTCTAATCATAAACCAATTTGTGCATACCATGGGAATGGACTTTTTCTGTCTTTTGTTATAAGTCATGCTGGAAGGGCTGCCACTGGGCTACAAGAGCATAGATATTTTCACACTGGGATTTGTGTCTGCTTGAATTATGTGAATAACTCCATTGAAATACAACTGGGAAAAAAAAAATCACGACTTGCTACCAAAAATGTTGCATTTTACTCCATTCAGTGATATTTGGTGACCAGCTCCATGTATTTTTCAGACTTTTTTGAATGCTTTGTTCTGAGATACCCCCCTCTGTGTTGTGCCTCGGTGCCGCTGCATGGGGCCAGTGCTGGCGGGGTGCCTGGTACCGGGTTACCAGCCGCTGCAGCTGGCCATGCACAGGCTGGGCGCGAGCTGCCCTCAGGGGCACAGGCACTGCACAGCACCCTGCCGTCCTGGATCAGTCCCAGCTGGGGAGATCAGTAGGTGCACTAAAGCATGCAAATTTAAAATTGGCTTTGAGGAATATTGAGTGGTGTTTTTCCCTGAAATGAGCTGTTTCTCTGAACATCTCTGCCAGCTAGCTTGCTTGGGAGAATATTTGCAGAAATGGAATGCAGAAGTGCTATGAACACAGCCAAATTGAATACATTTACAGATGTAAAAGGCTTGGATTTTTTTAGGCTTGTAAAACTCTTTGTGGTGAGGACTGTCGCTTCCTGTAGATTTATAGTGTCTTACATAGCAGGTCCCTAAACACATTGGCCTTCAGGTCCTACTGCTGTCTGATTTGCTAAATGGTCACGGTACCAACGCTGGTCCCACCCCACTTATAGACCTGCATTTTTCTGAGGCAGTGTGGGTACCCTTTATTCTCTCCAGTCTGCAGTCATGCTTGATAACAGTGTGAAAATTGGATTTGTCAACTAGTAATCCCTTGGTGATCAATAATTAGTTGTAATTACGCACTGTTTAAGTGCTGTGGAGAGAAAATTGAAGTTTATGGCCGGAGTAGGAAATGAAGAATGGCAGGTACACCAAACCATTTGGTGTAAGAGAAATTCATTTAAAGAACTGAATTTATATAAGGAATGGCGTGATAAAACTGACTTCTGTAGCAGGGCCATGCCATACAGCTGCAGGGGTAGCATTTAAGCCAAGCAAGCTACTATGGTCCTTTGTGAGCTTGCTGACTATAAAGCGTCACAATTTGAAAGTCTCCTCAAAATGTACCCAAAATGAGATGTTATGAATGAGCACTTATTTGTAAAGAAATATCCTTTGAAACTTCTATTGTGCTTGTAATCAAAGATCCTATTCCCACCCTGGTTTATTTATTTTTTCATTCATGCCATGAGAAACCTAAGTCATTGCTTGAATTTGCACTCATGGATCTGCTGTCTCTTTGCACTTGATCTGAAAAAGTGCAAGCCTGGATGCATGGTTTGGTTTCAGATGGAGGAAGAAATGTCAGATTCCACTTCTCTTTGCTTTCTTCTCTTCTCAAGAGAGCAGAACAGGCCAGGTTTCCTGACAGGCAGAGATGTTTCTCCAGCTGTTATTCCAGCTGTATTTGTGGCAGCTCTGAAAATCCAGTGGTGCGTGTCCTTGGCTTTCTGTACAGACTTTGCAGTTAAATTTGCCACTAGTAATTCTTCCTCAGTTGAGAAACCAGAGAGGGTCTCTGTATATGTATGGGTGATTTCTGCTATCTCCTATATCTGCTTGTCATTCTCTAAATAGACATGTAAATGAAGCTGCTTAACTGCAGGAGATGGGAGTGAAATAGCTGGAGAAGACCTATGGCTCAGTGGTATGTAAGAAAGAGACAGTGAAATTTACGGTTTCTGAAGGACCAGTGTATTTTTAAGTTTCTTATATTCCTACATTTCATAGCCAAGATTAGCGGATTGTTGACAGCTCTATGATATATTTGCTGTCACCTGGCTGGAGTCCGAAGCAAGTGATAAATTTTTATTCTGAATGAGCTTGTGTGATGTGCAATGACAGATGTATTTTTGTTAATGTAAGTATGTAGCGTGTCCTATGGTTGGGGATTTTGGTGCTATTCTTGGTGTGGTCTTAGGTGATTTGCTTGCTTTCCTTGTGCTTCTGTTTTATCATCCAAGAAAAGATGGAGAAAGTGACACATTCTTCATTTTGCTGTGATGTCTCATTCTTTTCCTGCAATGTTGGAACCTTACACAGGCTCGCATCCTTTCTATTGAGTTCAGTAAAGACCGTCTGCTGGCAGGAGGCAGTAAGTGCAGAAAGAATCCAACGTTTCCAGTTGCTGTTACTGAATTTCATGTATCCTGGGATACATCATGCAAACTTAGATCCAAAAACTTTAAGTGTTTTGGAATGAATTTTGGTAATACTATAGCCTGGGAAGAATCCCCTCCCAGAACATGTATTCAGTGTGGAAGATGAGGGACAGCGTGAATCAATTTTGGCCTCATATGACTGAACACCTAGAGTAAGTGAATTTGCAGATTTTGCCATGCCAGTAAAACTAGAGCTATAGATTGCCAAATTGTATTCAAATGAAGAAGAAAGATAAATGATAGTTTATTGGATTCCCTCATCTTACACGGTGTCAAAATTTATCGCAACAAAATGAAATATGTCTTCCCCATGCCTTTTAAAAGGTCTCACATATATCAGCATTAGTAAGATGTAACAGTGTTGGAGCTGGCATTCTGCTGCATGAGAAAAATTAGAGTCAGGTGAATTGACTTTGCTTGCAGTGGGAAAATGAAGAAAAGTACAGTGGTATACCCCGAATTCGACGGGGCTCCTGTTTGCTGCTGGAGCTGGCTGCAGACTGTGCTGGAGCTGTTGTCATCCATGGCAGATCAGCGGGTGAAATGGGGCCACAAACGGTGTTTGAAGCCACTGCAAAGAGTGCAGGAGTAGCCAACGTGCAGCTGGGAACTGGGAGGTCAGTTTAGGTCTGGAAATTGCCTATTGCTTGCAACAACAGCTTTTATCAGCTTAAAACCCAGGAATTTTAAAAAGTAAGCAATCACTTTATTCCCTGGAATAGGAACACTGAATTTTCTCACTGAGGACCATTCAGAAATGTATGCAGACTAACTACTTCAGTTCTTCACCTGGAGGATACAAGCAGCTGTTTCCAGGCCGGGTAATACGTGCCCGTTTGATGTGACTGCTGGGAGGAAGCAAGCGGAAAAGAAATTCTTGGTGAAGGCTGCTGAGCCTGCCAGCAAGGAGGATAGAGAAAAGTGCAACACTGCAGCACAAAAACATTTGAAAGCAATTTTTCTCGTGTGTGCAGCATGGGAACCATAGGAAGCCATCCCTTCCCTTCAATCAAATGGTCAAGCGGGGCTCTGCTCCCGAGGGTGCGCATAGCATATGTGCAGCAAATGGACTCGTGCAGGGCTCGCGCTGTCTGTTTTCTGTAGCTGGCTTGCCATGGGGGAGCTTGGCAAAGGACAGTTCGTTTTTGTGGAAAACAGTGCTCTGTAAGGGGATTTCACAGTACATGCATATGCGGACTCCCCGGATCAGGCCTGATTAATGGATTTGGCCAGAAAACTGAAGAGAGCAGCCAGTCTGGGAAGTGGCACTGCTGTCCATGTGAGTCCCTCTGAGAGCTTGGAGCATCTGTGCCATTCAAACTACTAAGGAGGGAGCAGCAGCAATCTTAAAAGGTGTGAAAGAAGAAGAGAGATGTATATACAGCAGGTAGATGTGTAAGAGAGCAAAGCCCCCACCTCCGAGGAATTATGCATTTTTACTATGCTGGAGAAATGTTCAAACTATATATAGAAATGGGTCCTTCTGAATTTGAGGGCAGAGTTTGAATGGTAGAATGTAGCAAACAACAACAAAAGCAAAAAATAAATAAAAAAATAAAGAGTATGTATAAGTAAAATGCATACTTTAAACTTCATGTGGCATGGCTATAGGTAAAATGCATACTTAAACTTCATGTGGCATGGGTTTAGATTTCCTAGATGTGTTTTCTGGGGTTTTAAACCCTTGACGCTTCTAGAAAGCAAGGGATTTGGTGCCAGAAGTCCATCATGTTGTATGGCCTATGCCATTTTCACATACCTTGGGGTGAAGGGTACAGGAATTTAAAAGATTGCAATTCTATTCATTCTTTTGACTCTAAATACTATCATTCTATTCATTCTTTTGACTCTAAATAGTCCAAAGCAAATGCATTTCTAGCAAGGGAAGTATCTGTGTCTATACACAATTTACTCTGAAACAGCTTAGTTGTTTATGTAAATTATTTTGCCCTTGTGTTGCAAAAACTGAATTGTAGAATGATGCTGGGAAAACCAGAAGAGGAGAGAGAAGGAGAATTAGCTGGGAGAGCAGATCTTGCTTGTGGAAACTGAGAAGCATCAAGAGGCAGAGAAGCTCTTGTGCAGTTGGCATGTTGAGTTCAGCCTGGGCAAAAAGCTTGAGGGTTGCGTCTGTCCTGCAATAACTTGAAATGTGCTCCGTGTGGAGCTGGCATACTCAAGGCTTGTTTTAGCATATCTCTGTTTCACCAGGCAGGCAAGGGGCAGGAGCTGCCCAGCCTATGGACATCTCGTCTGGGTTTGCTTCTTCCGTGGTGGCTTTCTGCTGCCTGGCTTCTTGCTCAGCCCACACATCCTCCTACATCAAGGGTAAAGATGCTCTCCAAAGCACCTCCAACACTTGGATGTGCTTAGACATCAGAAAGGGACAGTGTACCTCTCTTGCTACAGACAGTCGTGGTGATTGCTTGCCTTAAGGGGGAGAGCATATGTGCAGCAAATGGACACTTATATAACCCTATTAGCTTATATTGTACGATTTCAACTGTTGGTTTGCCACAGGGAGTTGGAGAAGAAGAATTAGGTAATATAAATAGAAATATGACATCCTCAAAAAGAGCACCATTCAGCACATATTGCTGGCTGGCCTCATGGTTCAGAGCCGATAAGCAAATTTGGCCTGGATCCTGTTGCATCGTTTTACGGTGGCACCAGCATAGCAGAAGAATTGGCACTATCAGCACAGGTGGATGCTGCGGATGTGATTCCTGCTATCCGTTGCCTGTGGCTCTGGCTGTGGGAACCTGCCTCTCTGTGGCAAAAACCTCTGGCCAAATTAAGTGTGATTAATTTTGATTACAGACCATTCCAATTGAAGTGACTCTCAAGATGAATTTGTCCCGTGCGTGCTTTAAATGGCAAGTTGCACAGAAGCACTCCTGCTAATGTATCCTCCAGGTTTATTTCAAATATCCTTTTTCTTTCTTTCAGTGATTGATTCCTTGAACAAATGCAGATACTTTGCATTAACTCCCTGCAGGGCTTCTATGCCATATTTTTGGCTTTTGATTGGCATTGTGGAAAACATAAAAGCATCGTGCAAAAGTCCTGTTAAGAACTCATTTAAGGGAATATTTGTGTGAGGACCCCAAGATTACGTGATGGATTTTGACGTGTAGAGAAACTTTAACAGGTTGAAGTGCTGGAGTGAAAAAAGAGGTAATAGTATTGTCCGTTCACCACTGCAAGGAGCTGTTGCATACTATTAGATTTAAAGAAAAGGAAAGTACAATGGATGTACTTGAAAGCCAATTCTTCCCACTGTTCTTTTCATTTGTCTTGTGAATGTTTTGTGGGACTGACTGAAGGCTTTGTCTGGTTAGCAGGAGCCTCTTGGCTTCCTAATAGCAGTGCAGAAGGTATGGTACAACAGTTTTTATTTTTTATTTGCCTACTTATTTATTTTTTAAAAGGAGTGTTTACAGAAACCTGGGAAACTGTGTTTTGACCCAGGCTTTAAGAAAACCCACCTGTGTTTCATGCAGTCTTCTGAAAGTTCACATGTTGAGAAGCACTTCTCACCACGAACAAACTGCCAAATGCATTTGAAATGGAAAATTTCTGATTGAAATGGGCAGCTCAGAGCCTCCAGCTGCTGGTGACTGTATTGCAAAACAATTGCAACATTTGCAATCTCTTTGAAGAAGCTGCTTCTCTAACAATGGGGACAATTTTAAATATTTAATTGGAAGTGGTTGGTTTTAAGTAATAAAGAGCCCTGCCTTTTTCCTCTCTTTGTCTAATTAACACAGGGTGGGGGCAGCCAGAGATCCATCATGAACGCTGAAGATAAATCATTTCACAGTCTTACAGATTTCTGCAGAGAAGGAAAGATATTTGGAAATGTGTAGGTTTATATGAAAACACTATCTTGAAGACCTTCATAAGGGAATAAGAAAATTTCTGAGGAGGGATCATGAGCAGAGGAAAATGACATTTTTATTTAGTTATTTTTTAATTTGCAGGCAGTGATTGAAGTGAGCAGGGAGCTGCCCATTGCATGGCAGGCAGCACAGCTCTGAGGCTGGAGCGCTGGCCAGGGGCACAAACTTGAGCTGGGTTTCTTCTTGTGCTGATTTTCTTTGACATTTTTCCCCATTTTTGGTTAGGGTAGATGCTGGCTCACCTTCCTGTGACCTCTACTCACCTTCAAGCTCTGTGGTGGGGCAGTTTGTGTTTGGGGGATTCTTGGTGGGAAAAAGAGACAAAGAGGTGTGTTTTTCCCCACGTTTGATCTCCAGCTCCTCTTCTACAGCTTGTTTGTGAGTCTCCAGCAAAGCATTTGCCAACTCCCCAGCTGCTTGTGTCAAAGGTAGGACTTCAGAGGAAAAAGTATTGTGCTGCCAAGACACAAGCTGATGGTAGCAGGAAAAAGAAGGGCTTTGAGTCCACCTCTGTGTCCCTTAAAGGCCTTCCTGGAGGTGGAGAGGCTCTTTGTTGCTGAAATACCTCTGCCACCAGGTAAATGTGGGCTTGAAAGTTATCCTTATAAATCCTGACAACTATTCCTGTTGGAAACTCAGTCAGTACCACACTGTGAATTCAGTCAGGTTTTCCCTTGACATGCTCTGAATGTATTAAGTGATGAAATGTCAGTCAATCAAAGCAAATTTGCACTTATTCCAGAAAGAAATCTGAATAATTAGCTGTTATAGTGGTGGTGATGGGTGAGCAGAGATTTTCATAGTTACTTTGCAGTGTAATGAAAGTCCTGAAGAGTCACGTGGCCCTCCCAGCTAATGCAGTGATAAACATGCCATCACCAATTGTTTTCTTATTTCTAACCATTGTTTTGTCCAAGCTTAAATCACACTGTTTGTGTCTGCTTGGTTCTTGTTTACAAATGAATGTTTTAACCTAATAAGGGTCCTGACTCCCTGGTTGTATTTCCAGGTACCCTTTGCAGAATTCTCTTCCTGAGCTGAGAAGACATTAGGGGATGAGAACAGGGCCTTCTGGCATCAAGGAAATCTCTTGTTTAAGTAAGCTGCCTCATGTCTCAAGTCACCTTAAAGAAAGTAGGCTATTCAGTAAACAAAAGAGAAAATCTGCCTAGTACCTATTGGGTTTCTTCCAGCAGGCACTGCTGTTAATCTGCCTGATGTAGAAATGGGCACCCTTTAAGAAGCAGCAATCCAAAATTAATTTCTGTAAATGTATTCACTCTTTGAAGACACCCTGCTAAGGACTTGAAACCTGAACAGGCTGAGGCCTTTGGGAAGCTTTTCCAGCTCAGGAAGAAGTCTGGAGTCGTAGTGGTGTCGGGCATGTGGAGCTGAAATATTTGCATTTGTTGCAGCCGCTTTGGCGTAGCCCTTCACGGCGCATCGCTTTGCTCAGGAAATGCAGCTTGAAGGCACTGACCTCTCTTTGCCTTGGTGCAGGTCACCATATCCTGAGGCTATGTTCATGCCAGTGAGAACTTCCAGGGAAGAAAGAATCTCAGGATTTGGCTTAAAGCCTAACTGCAGCTGGCTTTGTGGATAAAATGCAGGTGGTTTATCAGAGCGAGCGCTGTGGAGCTGGCTGCTGATAGGGGCTCTTCTCACCCACCTTCACCCCCTCTCCACAGTGTACGATGAGTTTGGAGTGTTCCAGGGCCATTTCCAGAGCATTGTGATTCACCAATAATTGCACTGCTTTAAATCTATTGTTCATTTACTTTTCATAAAAGTCCCCAGCTTTAAAGCTTGCTTTTAAACTCTTATTTCATTCAAGCTTATATAGTCTGTGGGAAAAAAAAAAAAAAAAAAAAAATCCTATGCACTTTTGTTGTCTTTTAGCATCTGCTTCATTATCTGTTGTATTTCAATACTTATTTATTCCAATGAAGGAATATAAACGTTGAAACATTCTGCAGGAAGCTAAATGAACTGCCAGCAGTAAATAGCATTTTTGATTAATTTAATCATTTTTCTTTTTGTTTGCAAATCAATTATAAATATGCTTAGATTTTTACAACTTTGGTTGCTATTTGAAATTATTCTGCAAAGAGATTATTTGAATTATTTCATACTGGGTAGGCTTGCAGGCTTTCATTTGATCAGCTATGAACTTAATGGTGTTTTTTCTAATAGTAGTTTTTCTGTTCATGAAGTATGGTTTGGCTGACAGTGCAGGGTCTCCTGATGCATTGAATTTCACACTTTCTCTCTCTGGATCAGATTTTAAATGATTTGTAGGAGTTAAGTGAATATCAATTTCCATGTTGTTTTATTTGTAACTTTTCAAAATTCCAAGCCTTTGTCCATCTGTTCATTTTAAGATTCAAATTTATGGTCTGCATTCAGATTGCAATGACTTTTTCCCCCCAGTATGTTGTAATAGTATATCCTGTCCATTTATTAGATTTTTCTTTATAAGAAGTTTTTAATATAGCACTCTCAGAAGCATGTGCAACGTATGAAAACTGGAAAACTCTTGTGCTAAGGGCAAATTTCACTTCAGATTTCTTCATACCACAGCGCAGAGCTGACTTGTGCACAAGTTCCTCAAATCAGCAAAATTGTTCCTTGACGTATTTAAAGAAAATGCATTCTAAAATCAGCGGTCATCTGCTGAGACAGCAGCATCTTAGAAATTTAAGATGAGTAAAGTGTTTAGATAGGAATGTTGTTTTTGAACGTACTGGTACTCCATGACTGAGACCTTTGCATGATGGTCTTGAGGAATTCAAGGAGTCTTTACATACTTTTCCCTTATGCAGTGCTTTAACTACGTAAAAGCAATCTTACATCAAGTGTCATGTTCAGCGTAAATCGAGAACGAGGAGGAGGCTGCACTTTTAAACCAGTGGCAGGAAATCACATTAAATTCAATGTAATTACATTGTTCTAGAAATGTGATTATGTGTTTCAACTACTAGCCTCCCACTAAATTACTTCAGATCAGTCTTAATCTTTGGAATGAAATCTCCCTGATTTAGATGTAAAAGATGTAATAAATATGAAGCAATGCATTTTGCATTTATATTTTATATTCACCTGTGACTGCTTATTACATTCTCCAGTTCTGGCCTTTCTCGATGCACATATCTCACCTGCTTCATGCAAGGAAATTGAACCTTGACTTCCCTTAACATCATGATATTTACTCTTTGTAGCACCATGTGCATGCCATTAGTTATGTAATTTCACACAGAGGTGCAGAGAGATGTTGACTGCAGGAATGTTCTGTAAAGAAAGGGTTTCCCCCTGTGACAGTCAGGAGGAAGCATTCCCAGGAGTAAGTACAACCTCGATTGTACTGGTACTGCTGAGCTTACACAACCCCAAAAAGTGAGATAGAAGGGTAATTGGTATTTCTGTTAGATGAGCTTTTGGCTGTGGTTTGAAGGCCCACTTTCTGAAGCTTACTGCAATGCTGGCAAGCAGGGTGCTATACCTGAAAATAGTTGTGCCTGAAGTTAGTTGAGGATGATAGTGTGACATTGGAGCTTTGAGTCAGGAAGGCAGCAATGCTGGGAAAGAAGATAATGCCTTTCTCAATACCATTTAAAATCAAAGGAACTTGTCCATACATTAAGTGATTTTGTGAATGGTGGCTTTGTAATTTGAGCTTTTCATCAACAAATCAGATAATTTATATCCTAAGTATCAGATTAGAAAGAAAGCCTAGCCAAAGTAAAATACTGTCTTCTGTTTTAGTATCCACAAGCTATTGACGTAAGTAATTGAGAATATCATTCTGGATCAGCAATTACTGGCTCAGAAGATATTGTCACTTTAATGTCTTGGCACTTGACTTTCCGATAAGGTCAGATATAGTGACAGTAACTGCTGGAGGAAATAATTGCAGCCACAATCATGCAGGCATCCACAAACACCACCTTTGCAGGAGACTGGTTTGAAAGCTGAGCTCTAACTTGACAGTGTTGTGACTGGAAAACAGTTGTGATTTGTAGATGCAAAATTGTGCCTACAAAAATAGAAGGCAGGTTTCTTTGCTTTCCCTTCTCCACCCTAGGAACAAGCAAAGCGAGCCAGCTGTTTGAGCAGGCTGCGCTGCTCAGCCCTGCAGGTCCCAACAGCATCTCCTGTGCCTGGTATGCTGCGTGGGTAGGTGACTCTGGGGATGGAGATTGTCACTTATGAATAAATCTCTGACTGGTTCTTCAACTTAAGTGTAAGGTAACTTCAGCCCTCCCTCCACCGCCTTTCCATATTAAGCCTCAGTGAATGGGGCTTTCCCCTAGGTTTAATGAGTGTGTGAATATCTCAGCGGTACAATCAAAAGGACCCTGGAAATAAAGGTTTTGTGACTGTACAAGCTGCTCAGATGTGCCACAAAGATAAGATAGGGTGGAGCATATTTAATCTTTCTGTCTTCAAGATACGTTGAGATCAGACCGGGTCATTTTCTCTGAAGAGCTGTGGAGGGGAAAAAGGGATTGTCTCCTGGAATTAATGTCCTGGTCCCCAGGATTAGCCTGAAATATGTCTGAGAGCGATTGCCATAAAAGAACAAGGAACATTCATTCCATCCTGGTGTATTTTATAAACCATACTGAATGCCATTAGGCACCCCCCCCCGCAATAAATAAATAAACAAACAAAACCCCACAAACTCACATTATTTCCAAGTACTGGTGGGCACATAATGGATAATTTTATGAAAAATGCTGCCTTTTTGGTTTTCAGTGTTTTATCAGATTTTTCATGGTCTGGGAGGTGCATTTTCTAACAATCAACAGGAAGGCTGGGCTGATGGGGCTGCATCACATCTTTTTCTATCCCTACTGTTGAGCCTGGAGTGGAGAACTTCCTGGCCACGTCCCTATTAGAGAAGGAAGCCTGATCATCTGGAGACCCTGGAGTGCTCCCGAGGGACAGTTCTTCCCTTCCAGGCATAGGGAAGAACAGCCATGAAGGAGCTTGTTTTACTTCTCCCCTTGAAGCAGGAGAGGAGCGGCCGCTATTTTCCTGCTCAAGCATAACTAGTCATAATTAGTTTAGCCCTAGGTTGTTGGTCTTTTGCTGTGCTAAGTCAGAGGCAGGTGTGTGCACGGTTCTTGCAGTTAAAAACTTCTGTGGAAAACCTCACTTGCACCATCCTCCTTTCAGTCACAGCCATTTTTTTTGGCTGGCCTCAGATTTACAAGCAGATGTTAAGCATCCTTGATGCAGGATGATTTTGTCCCCAGATGCCAAGCTGCAAGACCATCACTTGCAACCTCGGAGTGGGGAGCACAGCATGCTTCCCCTTGTTAAAATGACTTAACAGCTGATTTCCTTTACTGAAGGTTTGGAATCCCCCCTAAGCACAGCAGATTCCCTTGCTGAATTAGCTCATCGTTCTGTGGTTAGAGCCCTTATATCAGAACAATTTCAGTATTTACATCCTCTAAACAAGGCTCATCAATCTCAAATTCATGGCTAACAGGGTTAGAGTTTAGTCAGGATTGAAAAAGGAGAACAGGGACAAAGCATCTCACTGAGCATTTTTCACTGAAAACCAGAAAATACATTAAAAAGCATCATAGCCCTTTTTACTGGTAGTTGATTCAGTGCCCTCAGTGCCCCTCAGACACTGCTTCCCCAGTGTCAAAGCCTGTTTTTAGAGTATTTGTTATTGCAAACAAAGCATATGCTTCGAAATGCTGAAAGTTTGAGACTTTTTAATTAGCTAGCACCTAGGCATGTGTCGCCTTCATGAAACTTGAGTTGTTTCTTCTCCTTCATTTTGTTCATGACCGTTTGCAGAGCTGGTTTCTCATCTGGTTTCTGAGGATATATAGGAACTTGAAGCTTAAATTCTGGTTAAGAAAACAGGCTAACCAAAATCAAACCTGTATGAGAATGGCTTGTTCCTGTTCTCAGAAGTGCTGTGCAGTGTCTCTTGCTGTTTGTCTTACCTAAATTCCCGGGGGCAGTGCTAGGTGTTGGAGACCGCTGTCCTACTGCTTGTAAGAATCACACACTGGTGAAAGACTGAAAAAAGCCAGTCACCTGCCAGCTGGTGAATGAATGCCACCTGCCTCCAAACTAGTGAAGTAGTTCCTGTCAAGAAGGATGTTGTGGCTGAACCATGTCGGAGGATGTCCTCCATGCATGGGGAATGGCAGTACTGCAGGCAAAACCAGAGCAGCACAATCCTGGTGCCAAACAGCTAAAGGATAAATGCTGGAGGATGGAAGAAGGGGTTACACGTGGTTTATTACCATTAGGAAGGAAAGGGAAATCTACAGAGGGAACAATCCTATCAACTGTACTGATTTAGGAAGTGAATGACCCCTTATACTCCCTGCGTGCACGGACCGACCCAGGAGCCCCTTCCCACACGTTTTAGATCGGTTGTCTTCAGTTTCTGGTTATGGCCCTTTTGTCCTGTTACTTCCCCGTCTTTGTTTAACATGCACAGCCAAGACCTAGGTCTTTGTTAGAGAGAGATCAAAGATCTGGGAATGGATTTGGTGCCATGAAATCTGTCCCTTTTTTAAAAAAAGTCAGAAGCACAGCTTGCAGCTGCCTTCTGCTCTGTTTTATTGCTTTGCTGGACCAATCTGCCCATGTGCTATATCATGTTTGAATCCATCCTGAAGTAGGCTGCTGTCTGACTGGTCCTCAGCCTTATGAGCACTAGAGTTTAATTTAAAGATTGCTGCAAGGATTAAAGAATCCTTCCCCAGTCCTGCTGGCCCAGGGTGAGTAATTTCTTTTGACAAGCAAGTAAAATGCCATTAGTTTCTTGCATTACCATCAATCACTGTGGTAAATGGCAAGCAATTTTTGTGCTGTGGCTGGTAAATTTTCCTGACAGCTCTGCAAGGTTGGTTAGGCTTTCTGAGCCACGGCAGCACTGTGAGCAGCAGGTTTTGGAGAGGTGGAAGCTCCTGACCTCTTTGCCCATCCCAAGCACTGGAGCTGCCATATTTTGCCTGCCAGGCGCCAGCTCCCAGAAGGGTGTTTTGGCCAGGTCCACTGAGCAAAAGCTGGGACTTAGGGCTTCAGGGTGCCTAGAAAGGGACAGCCATCTCCTTCCTCACCCTCACGGTTAGAAATATTGCAGGCAAATCCAGCGAGCTCACACTTCAGCACCATCTGGTTGCAGGACTTTGGCTTCCCTTGCAGCAGGGTATGGACCCAGCCAGCCTCCTCTGCGCAGCCTTTGTCAGCTGTGGTCGAGGAGGAGATGTAACTTGGAGCTTGCAGAACCCTTGCTAGATCTTCTGAGAGTTGATGGCAAAAGCTCAGTCTACCTGCAGAGAGCCTTCCAAAAGCTTCTGAGAAGCCCCACCTGAAGAAACCAAACTGGGGCTTTCAAAGATAAAAAAGCCTGTGGGGACAGTGGCCAAAGGGCTACCTTGGGCTTGCCTGAGCCCCCGAGAGGGATCATTTCACTGGGAAGTGCTTAATCCCTAGGAGAATCTTGGAAAGTTGTTGTCTGCAGCTGTAAAAAACTTCCAATAAAGAAAGAAAGCAAAATGGAAAACCAGGAAAGAAGTGTTTGATGGTTTGAGGGCTGGTTCTCATCAGAATTCACACATTATTAGCCTACTTGGTGGTCATTGGTGCCTGGAGTACAAACCACATAATCATAATGCTCACTAAAATTTTCACTTGCAGCAGAAAAATGCTTTTTTACAGTAATTTATGGTGCTACCTTTTCAAGAAAAGTACTGGTCTGAGCTATACTGGAAATTGAATTCTATCTTGTGGAAAGGGAGATTATTTCCTGAGCTTCGCTTATTCACCGTCCTAGCACATAGTGCTCAAGGTAAAGGTGCACACCAAGATGATTGATTCGCAAGTGTGAGAGGACTGCTGTTCCATGTGACGGGTATAAAGAACTATATTTTTGTTTTTTGATAGTAAAGGGGAAATGGCATTACTAGCAATATTCAGCAATGTACTCTGCAGCCCCAGTTAGCTCTGCATATTTTATGGCACCCATTTTCTTTCTTTGATTAAACAACATAAAATCCCATAAAACAATTCAATAAAAACAACAGCTACTAGTTCAGGCAAAGTTCTTGTGGCCTTTCCAATTCTGGGAGGATTTTAATCGCAGTGGTTTTTTTTTCCTCCCCTTTTCCCTTTAACTCTGTCCCTTGTGCTCAAGTCTTTGGTTCCTTGCCGCAGCCCCAGTGGAGTTCTTACTAACAACCCTTCCTTTGCTGTTTTTTAATGTGGAATACAGATCTAGTGTAGAAAAATGTACAGGAGGTGCCCTGAGGACTGCCTCATGCTGTCCAGTGATTGTTGGACATGCCAAGGGTTGAGAGTGGTTTCAGTAGAAGTTAGAGGTGTATGTTACAAAAATCTGCTCTCTCTAGCGTTTTTACTTTTTAAGCCTTTTCCCCCTATGCCTGGTAATTAATTATAGTGGTTTGAATTATATTTATTAAACTTCTTCCTTATAGGAAATGTATGAGTCTCCAAGGCGGTGAGGAATTTTAACCGCAGTGATGGATTATTTTAAATGCTGTAAAACTCCATCCAGTTCTGGCTGAGACAATGCTATGGAGCTCGTTATCTAGTTTTGCAGGGAGAGGGATGGAAAGTTTTTACTTTATTGTTGTTTGGTGCTTCCAGAAAGTGTGACCTTTGGGGCTTTTTTTTTTTTTTTTTTTTTTTTTAACTTGTAGAAAAATTATCCCTTTACAAAGATTGTTCGTCTCCTAGGAGGACTGAACTCTGTTCAGCCTGCAAACATTTTTGCAGTGTTGATTTCTGAAAGGGAGAGTTTTAATAAAAGGAAACCTATAAGTATCTTTGTCTTTGCAGGAGGAAACCTCTGACTTACTTTGATATTTTCATTATAGTTTTCAAAGCTATGCTTCTGCATGATTGCAAGAATTCCAAGTTCAAATACTTTGGACACCTTCAGACTTGATAATGCATTTTCTCCTGTACTTCTAGACTTTCAGGAATGGTTTCATCTTGCATTGCATTGGTTTCAAGGTAAAGGACATAGTCTGAGTGGTTTAGATCTTTCAGAGAAAGGTTGAAGAGACTGAGTGGGCTTTGATTTTTGTTTTGTAGACCCGTGTTACAGAAAACTACTCCAGCATTGTCTGTCTTCTATCTACAGAGAAGGTGCACACAAATTGTTGCATTGGAGAAAAGAGGGCACATACTTCAATTCTTGAACACATCTAAGGGGGCATGACAGCAGGCACTCTGGAGCTCTTTGAATAATGATCAGCCCATCATAACTCAGCCAACTGAGTGGAGGCAGTGGAAGAAAGGAAAATACCACGCCTCGTTCAGCAGAGGCAGGGTTGTGAGCAGGTTGTGCATACTGATGGGAAAGGGATGTTGGGTAGCACAAGAATCATTTAGAGTTGGAAAAAGACTCTCCTTTTGATCAATAGTAATAATAGTTCGTGTTTATTGAATACTGTGAAAGCGTAAAGTGTCAGGCAAGCATTAGGAATTGTGGGCTTCTTTGCAGATTTTCAGTGTTTGCTGCTCTCTGTGTGGGCCAAGGACAGAGGACCTGAAAGGCTTCCCCGTGTAGGTGCAGTAGGAGTCTCTGGAGTTGTGTTAGCAGGATGCCAGGGTTCTCCCGGTTTCAGCACAATCTCAATCTCACATTTGCTTATACTATAATTAAAATAATTTGTGTGTCAAAGGCACAACAACATTTTCAGGTGGACTGAAAAAAATTTTGGCTTCTAGTTTTATTATGAAAAGGCCAACTGCTGCAGAAATTCACTCCTGGGGTGAATTTCTATACCAAGGTGACTAAATACCCTTATTTCCATTTTGAATTTGCCCAAACAGTTAAATGGTTAATAGACTGCCTTCAGTTAATGGAATCGGACCCAAGGTCTCCTGCCCCAGTACCTGGTGGCCTTTTTTTTTATCCCTGAAGGAAAAAATCTGCTGCCGATGTATTTTGATGAAAACAGTGTTCACTGTGGGAGGTGGTAATTTGGTCTCATAATGTGTAAAGACTACAGAACCTCTCAGGTCTCCATAGCAGTGTTGCAAACCCATATAAACATGTTTGGTTTGTTATAGGAATAAATCTGAATAAAAAATAATAGCTTTAATTTCAAGATAATTAGAATGTCTTTTCACTGTTATTTTAAGCTCCATTTATTTACGTGCATATGAGAGAAAGCAAAATGAAAAACGGACTTTCTGCTGCAATGCCTTTAAAAAGAATTGGCAAAAATTCACAGTTTTCCACTGGGTATGGAAATACAAGGTAATGTTTGACTGTTTTAGAAATGCTTCCATGGTCTTTGCTGATATTATGAGTTTTGCCATACATCTGGAAAGAGTTTCTGAGATACCTTTTCCTTCAGAAGAAATTAATAGAGGGTGACTCCTTTTTTTGGCTTTGCTTCACAGATGTGAAATTTAACTTTTCAATATTAAAAATTCACTATAAAATTCATCAATCTCTGGTGATTTAGACTGGTTGTGAATCTCTCCTAAAACATTTATAAGCTTTTAAGAAAAATGGGTGGCTCTTGAGAAAATGTGCTGTACTTTTTAGGGAAGTTTTATGTACAGTTTGATCAAAGGGCGGAGGGAGGATTTTTGATAAAATATTCCCCCTGACATCACCTCCTATTTGTCATCCTGTCTTATTTTGATCATGCTTCTGTAAAAGCTTACTCAAAATCATAAGCCATCATAGTCAAGTGTAGGTTGTGTTAATTTGTCTTCCCTAATAGTTAATTTATCACATGGAAAGCACTTTACTGTCAGAATCCAAATTAAAATCCTGTTTACTCTTTTTATTATTCAAAATCCAGTATGCTAGTGAGCTTGGTGCTTAGCATATTTTGATTAATTTGGTGGGCTGAAAAAAGAGCTTGATAGTTTCAGTGATAGTTGTATCACTTTAAATCTTTAGTATTGATCCCCTCTATGACTGTGAAGTGCTTTCTCTTTCCCAAGGCTTTGGGATTTTTTTGTCTGTTAGCCACCATGTCTGCTGAGCAGCTTTGCTCCTGCCTTGCCTTTCGCTGGTCACTGTAGCTATTTTATCTTGCTTTGTTCTACCTGGTGCTTTGGCCTTGACTTTGATTCCTTGAGCGCCCGTTGGATGGAGGTATTCTGATATACAGCAGTAATAACTGCTTTCAGAGAAACTGCATCCCCAAAGACTTGTCGGGGTTAAATATGACAGCTACAAAAGGTTATATAAAAATAGCAGATACTGAGAGAAATTGGGGTATACCGGAGAGAGGAAAAGGCAAATTCCCTGATGTAGTGTCAAGGTGAGAGAATGCTGAGGCCGCCTGAGGCATTTCCGTAGGGCAGGGGGTGGCTGAAAAAGCTTCGACCCTGCGGTGGGGAGGGCTTTCAGGGCAATGGGGCCAAGGCGGGCAGAGCACAGCAAATCTGTGCCCTGTTTTTAAAATGAATTTGGGCCAATTATGCATTGGACTTGGGCAGCCACTGGAGTAGTTTTTAGCTGGAATTAAATGCGGAGGTCGTATCATAAGAAAAACTACAGATGACTGGGGAAGTCGCTGTTTCCATCTCTTCTTAGCTTTCTTTATTCCTGAGGGCAAATGTGCTTTTTTTTTTGTCCCACCATCAGTTCCCACTTTGTTTCATTGGTCATACCTATTGCCACTGGTTTGTACCAGGGTCACGTTAAGCTTTTAACCCCCTGATGTCATTTCTGAAACCCTTTTGGGGTGTTTCCTTTTGGTTGTTGCACTGCCCTCTGTTCTCCTTCACCGTCTTCCTGCCATCCACCTGTGCCTCTCCACCAGGCTTTGCAGGTGGCCTGCTTTACTCCTGTGAGAGGAAAGCATATTGTTGTGTTTCTACACTCATGACCTTATGGGGAAGGCTTGGTTTATCACAGGATCTTTGTGTATTTTACTGTGTATTTTACTGTATGTACTTATATAGTTTTACTTGTAGTGACATTAATACACAAGTGCTGGAATGAACACAGCTGGCCTAGTGCTGCTATTTTAAGGTGCGTTTGATGGGAAAGCAGTTTGAATGTAAGTCTGCGACAAGTCTCTTAAAATATAAAAGACGAGAGAAAGATCTTGGAAAAATACTTCAGAAAATAAACACTTCCTTAGCTTGTGAAGATTGAGGGCCTGACTGCTGGGCTGCAACCGACCTTGAAAGCGCTGCACTCCAGCTGCCTGGGCCAGCATGGCTGGGTGCTGTGGTGTGTGGCGGGTCTCAGGCAGGGTCAGGAGGGAGCTGGGTGTTTTTGTGCTGAAGGAGTTGAAATGGAGGTGTAAATCCTGGTTCTGGCTCATGTTTTCTAGGTTGCTTTGTCTAAGTTGCTTCATTTTCCTCAAATTTCTGGATTCACCTGAATTCTGCCTGGGAAGGACATGGAGGAGATGAGGGTGTCTCCTTTGGGGCAGCTCTGGCCATGCCTCAACCTTCCTTCTGCCCCAAAAGTGCTTCCCAAGCCGCTCTGCTTTCTGTTCGCTCACACCAATGAGCTCTGATTGTTGCACCCCAATGCACTGGGGTGGGGCAGCTCTGCATTGCTTCCTTCTGTGCCCCCACAAACTCCACTTGGTTCCTACCCCTGTGCAGTGCTGCCTCTATTCCTTCCTGTATGGAGATGGTTGTCTGTCTTACCCACACCCCCAAAAGTTCTCAGTTGTTATGCCTGAGTTCAGTGATTATTTTCATTTATAGTGCTTGGTATAATGTATCTTAAAACACACGTATTTTAACGATAAACTCCCCAGGGACCTCGTTCAGAACTAATTACTTGCTGTTGGTGCAATTCTTCAAATACGTAAAATGGTCTTTGAGGGCCTGGAATTAATTAGCTCTGCTCTAGTTTGGTCTTAAAAATGGGTAGGGGTATCTAACCGAAGTGTCAGCCTGGGAATCAGGATGTATTGTTGCTCATTCTGGCTCTGCAGAGGCTGTATAATTTTCGGCAAGTTAACTAAACTGGCCTACAGCTTGGATTTCCTGTAAGGGAGGAATAATGATTTTATTTTTAATTGGGCTAAAAATGTGTGTTGAAGGGTTGAATACAGAAATGCTTGGAAATGACAAATGAAATTTATTATCATAACCGTTATTATTAGTATATCATTGAAAGTGAATTTAGCTCAGATCATGTTTTCCCCCATAATGGATTGGGGGGGAGATGAGAGGATTTCTAAAATAGCTCTGAAAGTCTTCTTTCCCATCATTTTGAGCATGTTCCATCTGCTGTGAGCACATTCCTGTTTTATTTCCTAAATATCTTTTCCTTCTGGTTCTATTTTAAAGTTCCTTTTGCCAAGATTTTACTTCCCAGTTACTGCTGCCAGGAGTGTTGCTGGGGGTGTGTTGCAAGCAAGCATTTACCTTTCAGATTCTGCACTTAATTGACTGGGAGGCAGTGAAAGTCCTTGCACTGCTTCCACCAAGTGCTCGTCTGTTTAAATCCCTCTTGCAGCCTGTATGCTGCTGCCCAGCCCTGGTGATTACTCGTACCTTCTCCTTTCCTGCTGTTGTAATAGGTGAGAAAAGAGGTTTAGAGCTGCTGAATTCATGGGGTCGCATACATTTAAGGCTGGGATTGCATTTTAAAATAGTTTCTGTTTTTTTCCAAGTTGGCAGGCTGGGGATGCTTCTGCTTGCCCGCTCCATTCAGTCTATCATGTTTCCAGCTTTATTATATTCCACAGTAAATGGAGGACACACTGTTTGGGGAAAAAACTTTGCCAGGGATACCAACTGTATTCTGCAGTCTAAATTGAAAGGAGCTTCCTCTGTTTATAGCTGGAGAAGAGGGCAGAATATGAAGCAGTTGCTTCATTGGGTCCCTGTTCCGAACAGCTTTGACACTTCCCCTCTACCCATTAGCTACCTCTTCTTAAGATCTTACGGGCATACATGTCACAGAAGGCAGTGCTTGAAGATGTCACGTTTCTCTTGGACTTCCTCCACCCCTAAGATGATAGTACCATGAATAAAGTGGTCACCCCATTTGTGATTCAGGCTGTAGCTTCGGGGGGAGGGAGGGAGGGGCTGTTGCAGGCTGACTTTCAGTGACCTCATTCAGTATTCAGTCTCATTTACATCTCTGCTAATTGCATTAACAAAGTGCCACACAGTTTGTAATGTTTTAAAGGTGGGCAACCACTTTTTAACAGGACTGTCTTCTGCCTGAGAATTCTGTTTTTCAGAAAGAAATTATTGTGTTGAAATGGAATGTCAGTTTTGCCAGATTTCCAGTTGGCTGATGTTTCATCTCTTTTTTCATTTTTTTTTTTTTTCATTTCACAATTATGTTTCATTTTATAAAAAATGAATGAAGTCATCTTAGTGGTAGCTGTTGCTTCTTTGATCATGCTTCTGTGAAATACTTAAGGAAATTTTCTCCATGTTTTCAAACCCATGGCAGAATTTTTGTCAGGTGGCAAATTGAAAGGGCATCAGGTATTTTTTTTTTCAGTCCATTCTATTTATTCTTACACTCCCTAGGAGCTGGAAGAGCAGCACTTCTCCATATTTCATATGTGAGGAAGGGAGGCATAAGAAAACTAAGTGATCCACCCAAGCTTAAAGTTGAAGCCTGGTGCAGAGCAAGGGCAATAAACCCAGCGCCTGGGCTCTCACACTACACATTCACCATCTTTTCTCCAATTAATGTCAGCTCTGGTAGGAATTTCATATTCTTTTTCATACCCTGAATAACCAGTGCTTAAAACATTTTTTGTGCCTGTGGAGTTTGGGGGCAGATTTAAAGATATGAATCACTTATCTGAGGAATAGTAGGCTCAAACCTTCCATATGTAGGCTGTTTGATTTGAATTTCTTGACTTTTCCTAAGTGAGAAGCTGAATTGAGTTTCTTCCTTCTTTCAACCTTTTTGGCTGTACTGATATCCAAAAATGCAAAATGACATCTTGTCTCAGCCCACCAGAGCAGATGCATTGCAAGGGATTTGACTGGAAATTTTCCTAAAATGCAGCATTCGGAGACGTTTTTGGAAAACATAGCTGGGAAGCAGTGTATGTGATGTTCACTTGATGCTAACCCAGCAAGACAGAAGATAGGCAAAAAGAGAAAGCTGTAGGCACAGTCAACAAGATGGCATTGCTTCAAGCCAGAAGGCCGCCTCCAAAGGGACAGGGCCCACCCCTAAGGAGAAGCTGAGCGGTGAGCCAGCAGGACAGGCATTGGAAGGGACTCAGCTGCTGCCCAGATGGGCAAAAAGCATCTTGGAGCTGTATTCAGACACATGAAGGAAGAGCAAAGCTCCCTGGCTGAGGGGGGCAGGCATGGCTGAAGGGTTGGCTAAAGAGGTTTGCCGGCGTTTTGGGGTGCAGCATGTCTGGAGAGGTTGGGAGCAGCAGGGCATGTGGATATTTGAAACTTCTGCATCCTCAGCCTGCTCTGTGTGGGACTGATGATGGAGGTGAAGAGGAGGAGCAGCTTCAGCATGTGACAGAGGGCAGGGGTCCAGCATGCCTCAGGCTTGCACCTCACTGTGCTGCATCTTCACCAGAGTGAGCTGACTGCCACACTTGGATTGGGCCACAGGAAAGTAAATGCTGCAGAGCAAGGCTATCTGTAGTGCAAGTGCTGCGTAGGAGGACGCAGCAGGCTTCTGACAGATGGGAAAACACTGATGAATCCTGAAATCATGGGTGAAATTCAGCTGTCCTGCCCCCCCATGCATCTCCTGCCCTTCAGTGAACCATTACACAAGGGCCTTGTCTTGGGTGGAAAGTTAGGTTAGAGGCTTCCAGGCATGTTGTCAAGAAAAAATTGGGAAGGTGATGGGGAGGTGAATTTGTTAAAAGTACATAGTTTTGTCTGGAAAAGAGATGATTAAAATAGGATTTTTTAAATTTCTTTCTTTTTTTTTTTTCCTTTCTTTTTTTTTTTTTCTTTCAAAATTGGTTGACTAAGTCTAAAGGAAAAAAAAAAGATTGAATACATTGCTGAAGGCCTACTTCTGTCTCTCATGTAAGCTACAAGTCAGTCTGAAATGAAGCCATGTAGGTGTTTTGCAGGAATGATTTGGTCCAGTGTAATTACTACAAAATAAATGAATGTTCCTGTGAAAAAAGAAGAAGAGATAAAGCTTACGTGCCCGTTTGGTATCGAGGCATGTTGTTTGGAGATATGGATGTCTGTGTAGAAACACGAATGAAACAATTAGAAAAATATCAAATAAAATTCTCTCCTTACAGGAAACATTTTTCATCAGATTGGTTATGCCAGGCATGAATTTGGTCA
Organism: Oxyura jamaicensis; assembly: GCF_011077185.1. Lineage (NCBI taxonomy): Eukaryota > Metazoa > Chordata > Aves > Anseriformes > Anatidae > Oxyura > Oxyura jamaicensis. Next base: position 14,923,060 of record NC_048907.1, on the reverse strand, counting down.
AGTCAGTAAAACTTTACAGGGAAAAATAAGGATATCATAAAATCAGGATGAATTAATTCCTTCTCAGAGGAAAAGTGCACCCATTGAGTCATGAAGTTTTTGATCCCAGACCATGAACTCAGATAGAGCTTAAAGGATATTCTTAACATTGTAATGTGAACGCAGGCTGGCCACGAGGCATTGGGGCAAATCCATCACAACTCACTGTTAAGTAACACTCCAAGTCGCAGCAGTGCTTTTTCATTCCACCATACAATTAAGAGGTCCCTCTTGGGTTTGCTTTTAATTAATTAAGTCACAGTAGTAGTGAATGTGGCGCTACAGCAGTTGCTTTCAGCCTAATTGTTCTCCACGCATATTTGCAGCACTACTGTCGAAATCCTAGGCTTGTTTCAGGAGTCAAACTGCACAAATGAAGTTCCTGCTATTAAAAGCAGTTTGTTTTCTATTCCTTGGCAATCTGTTCCTAATGCAGAGCCCCACTGGAGCATGGACTTAAAACAGTGACACTTGCCAACTACCGAACTGCTTTTATCTCTACCTGTGCTCAGGAAATCAAGGAAAATAAAGGTTTTTCATGTCAGCATTGTACTGTTTTCAGCAGCAAGTTTTGCTTGCCCAGTTTGATAGATACCAGTGCAATGGCATAATTATTTTCATCCCTCTGTCCAGGGTATATGATAACATTTCTTCTCTCTTCTTCCTGTATTATGGTCTTTGAGCAGTGGAGCACATTTTTTCCTTGCAGGTCACCGTAATATTAAGAGGCACCTCACTCCCAAAGGTTTGCAAGCAGGAGAATCTACTTTGTATCACAGTGCTCTTACCCTCCATCTTAAACTGCAGGACAGACACGACAAATTAATCAACCTATGCTTAGTCACATCTGTTCCATTTATATCAAACGGGTACCATTGAAGCAGAAAGCATTCTTATTCTTTCCACATTGTTTGAACTGAAAATTAACTGGCTTTGCATATAATGAAGCGCATACTTCATCTCTTTAAAGTAATTGGACCTATTTTATATTTTTAAAGCAGAATGACTTAGAATTGCAATGTATCAGTGTATTACTGTATTACTGATTACAAGAGGGAATATTTCCTCTTTCATCTTCCGTGTTTACCTCTCTGGATTTATTTGTATGGGATCTGTGACTAAAGCGGTCCCTGTTGTTCCCCCACAGAATTAGGACAGCCCCAGGCGTGAAGATCATGGACGTCAGAGTCACTGATGCAGACCAGTGGGGGGTTCAGGAAGAGACAGATAGCGCAAGGACCACTGCCACAATCACCTGTGCGCACAATGACCCAGACCCAGAGAGCAGGTAAGCCAGCAAGCTCTTTTGCACATTACCCCTTGCTGAAATGCTGAGACACAATAACTGTGAGAGACACAGTAAACTTCTTTAAGGGGTGGTATTTCTCTTTTAACAGCAGCATTTGCTCCTTGTCATCTTTGTTGGAAAAGCTATAGGTGATGTGGTTAGAGTTTTTTTCCTTTTGTTTCACTTCTGAGCTTTGGAAGTAGATGATCTAATTAAACTGGAGGCAGCCAACTAGTCCTGGCTCACATTTGCTTTTCTTGTGCCTTTGGGGCAGCAGGAGAATTCCTGTTGACAAAAAGCCAACAGAGAGAGAGGGATTAAAATAGAGAAATATGGAGGATAATAATAGGACAATGCTGTCTCCTTTACTTCAAAACTATGAAAGTAATAGCTATTATGTTATTCGTTACTGCTGCAAAACACCTATGAGTGTCAATGAACTGTCTCATGAATGCCGTGTACATTTGTTATGGTAATGTTCCCACCAACTGTATCAAAGGTAATGAGAAATTTATGTTGTTAGTCAGAATTATGTATTTGACAATACAAGCAATTTCTCTCCATTATCGTGCAGTTACTGTACATTTAAGTATACTCTGCATGCATTTAGCATGCAATTGTATCATTATTAGAAAAGCATAAAACTTTATGTCAAAACTTTGATTTGAGGAGTCTTCTGCATCCATCCTTTTCTGAAAGCTCCTTTAAGGGATAAAAAAGGTTGTTAGCCATTGTTTAGGTCTAGGAAGATCATTTCCAAAGGCTTGGAGTGCGAAGGGCATTTCTATTCTATTTGATTTCTGAAGCTGTATTTGAAGAACCAATGAATCCCATCTAGCTCTGGGTACCTGCAGTACATGTGTTGAGGTGAAGACTATTTACTATGGGCTTGCTTTCTAGCAATGGAAAGAGTACCGTTAAGGTGAGAGTCCTGTTAGATGTGTAAAACAGGACCAGTAATAACAAGCAGAAAGTGCCCGTTTCTCTCCAGTAAAGATGCGGAGAGTGGAGGTGACTGAGCGGGACACAGCATTTGCACTGTAAACACGTGAAGCAAGGGGAGGTGATTCCTATGCTCTCAGTCTCTGGTTAAGTCAAGTGTTACAGAGCTTTCTGGCATGAAATTATCAGGCAAACATTTCAGCTTATTGCCTGTTTCATGTACTTCCTCCCCATTAAAAAGAAAAAAAAAAAAAAAAGGAAGAAAAGTTCCCTCTTGTTTCCTAAACACGTTTGTCAAAGTTGCAAGTCTGAATTTGTGGTGTAGGAAATTATGTCCACCTCTTGTCATTTTTTTTCCGAGGTTTCATGGGCTACTGTAACGGTAGAGCAAAGCTCTGGCAGCTGGATTAGGCTCTGTATGCTTTGTCTCCGAATTCTTTGTCTTTCAGCAAGATTTCCCAAATCTCCTTAAAGCCAATAAAGAACCCTTGTGTGGGAGAGGAGCTTGGCCAGCAGAGACAGTAGGTCAGAGGAAGCCACCACACTCGTCCTGGAGCTGTGCATTGACACACGGTGGCTCCAGCTGTGAAACCTCAGCCTGAGATAGCTGATGTCGGGGTGGTGGTGCAGTATTTACTCTCTGCTTAACGTGGCATTCAGGCTTTTTGCTAAAGCAGCTGTGACTTCTATTTAGAATATGGGGGAAAGGCATAAATTTGAAAGTGAAATGCTGAGGATAAAGGAAGACTTAAGATCATTTGGTGTTATAAAAACTCAGTAACTATTTCGTAAAGTTAGACAAAAAAACTGGGAGAGTACTGAAACTATTGCCTCGTAGGTGGTTTCACTAACCCATGAAATTATACCTGTCACAGTAACTTACTTTTTATTAAAACTGATTTTTGCTTTGTGTTGAACTGTTAAACTGCACAAAAGCAACAAATCTTGAGTTAATTAATACTTTGACCCTTTCCTTTGTGGGATTAGTTTTAATATTTTGGATTAATTAAAGTATGCAAATGAGAACTGCTGAAAGATCATTTCCAGATTTGCAAATACTGTAGTGCTTAGAGTAAATATTTAGTTTTGATCTTTACTTAATTTGCCTTTTTGGTTGTAGTGGTGGCCCTCTTGTTTCTTTGAAAGGATGTTAAGTGTTTACGTGGGGGTTCTGCTACACTGTTTGAATGAGCAGACTTGAACTTCTGTTAAGGTCAATGTGGCAAAACTGTCACTAGACCTGATTCATCTGCTCCTCCTTTGAGTAATTCAAGGAGCTCATTAAAGGAAGTTTATGTATGAGTGAGAGAGTGGGATCAATCTCTTTCATTGCAGAGCAGAAGCTATTAGTAAACAGAATCATTCCTACCTCAAGGGAGCCAGATTTTTCTCTCCTGGAAGTCATTGGCATTACATTGTCAGAGAAGTGCCAAAGCCAGGACTGAGGCCTCTGAGCCCATGTAGTTTTCTCTATGAGATTGCCGAGTTTTCCACTATTCTGCAACCTCCCTTGTGCTTTGCAGCAGAGCCAAAAGCCCTGGCAGCGTCGCGCAGCTCCAGGAGGTTTGGCAAAAATGAGAAACTCCCACAAGCCACAGCTGCGTTCGCCGAAATCTCTGACTATCCTCATTGCCCTTAGCGCAGAGGTTTGTTCTCCGTTGCTTTGCACTTCAATTGCTCTTTCTTCCCCAGTGTGCAACTGATAAGAGCCACCAACAGACACCGCCTGCTGGGAGAACAGCAGCGCTGGGCTGTCACATGTTTGGCGTCCTGTCTCCTTTCCCTTTAGCCACTCTTATCGGTGGGAGCCTTTTCAAATTCGCTTACTTTTCTAATCTTTCTCCTTCTCCTTCTCCCCTCTACAGTGCTATCATGAGTCTTTCATCTCCATTTCTCACATTTTCCTACACAAATTTTGTGTTCATTAAAATGTTTTAAATTAAGACCTTTCCTCCTTTCATGCAGAGTGCATCATGCCTTTTCTGTGCATTACTTAAAAAAAAATCCTTATCAGAATGTTACAGCCAGTTTACATTATATTCTATTAAAAATCCATTTTGTCCAAGGTTGTCACAATTCATAGATTAAAGCTTTCTAGAGCGTGTTTTGTTAGGAATACATTCATAAATTCACTTCCCATAAGCTTGTATTTAAAACCTCTTTTTGATAATGTAGTTGAACAAAGAGCATAAAAAGATTTATTTTAAATACACACAAGTATATTGCACACACCTATTCTGATCTGTGTGGAGCCTTAATTTGCCCTTACTGCTGTCATCTCAAAGGAGTTTTTTGGCAGCTCATTGAGTGAGGAGAATGATTGTTGTCACGTGCATTTATTCTCCCTTGTATTCTCTGCTTGGGGCAGAACTTCGTGAATCTCATTTTGGTAGGGCTAGTTGAATCAGAAGTGTGCTTTGTTTCCAGAAGACACATTTTCTACTTCAAGCATAGATACTTTTACGTGGTGCCAGCAGCTGGGGCCCAGTCCTTCTGTGCCATAGGAAAGGATCTTTATGGATTTCTGCACTGAGCACATAGTGCATCTTGCAAGGAGCAGAGTAAATCAGGACTGGTGGGTTTCAGTAAAAACCAAGTGCTTTCAGCCTTCCATGCAGTATAGCTGTTGTGAGGGATGGGGATCTTACCCTATGGTGTAGGGTTAAATGTTGAATTATTGAAAAAAATGCTTTTCAAATAGATAGAAGGTCAACAGTTGGGAGTCTACCAGCCACAAATCCTTTATGACTTCCAGAATTCTGTTTTTGTAAAGAGTATGTTGGTCTTTCTTTCACTGTACTTACCAAAAGATGGGTTGAGCCTTGCACTTCCTCTGTCTTTTGCCCCCTGAATTCTCTGGCAGCATCTCAGAAATATATCCACAAGTTAGGCTGCAGCAGAACTAGGGCGAGAGGGCTTGAAATGATGCCCTGAGAGCATGGTCTGTCTTTGGCAAGCTGCTGTACCCCATAACTCAGCACTGATATCCAGAAGAATGGTGTATCAGGAGCTTTGCCAGAGTGATTCTGCATTTTATATGATAAGGTTATTTCAGATCATTGGTGATCTCATTTGAAGGGGCCCCACATTGCAATGTGTTTTATGGTGCTCAGTTTCTCCCCGATGGAAAGCTGTAGAACAAAAACTTAACGTGACCTGACGTCAGGAATGATGAGATGGCACAAGCACAAAAGTTTAGGTTGGAAAGTTTTAATTCTGCTTTGGAAAGGAGTATATAAAGAGATCATTATCCTTACTCAGGAAAACCATTCTTATGTTCTATTGGATTATTAACTAGGTGAGGAGAGTCTAATTCTATGATAAACTAGTGCTTTAATAAGAAAGGTTATATTTATGTTAACTGGCATAGTTAATATTTATGCTAACTGACAAAGTTGATAGCACTGATTTTTACCCACAGTGCTGAGTATAGTGTAACTGTGACCAAACAGGTTCTTCTCACTTAGGGATTATTTTATCTCCATATCTACAATGCAACTTCTATCTGTCAGGATATCCATCACTGCATAAATTAAACTTGCATGAGAGAGACTCAGAAAGAAGAAGTAGGGAGGGTGAAAATTCAGAGGAATTTCTTTAAGTTTCCATCAGAACTATTAATTCTGTTGCCTGGAAATTTAGATTTATTTATTTTTTTTGAATTGATGCAGACCAGCTCGACCGTTTGGCATTTGACATCACCTATCTTTAAACTTGAATAAAAAATTAAGATTCTGTAATGATCATTCAACTTCTTTACCATTTTCAAAGGTCTTTAAAGAATTCAAATAATTTAAATGACTTTATAGAATTATAATTGCAATGAATGCATATATGTATATATATCTTTAAATCAGGAAAAGCAGTTATTTCATGTATTTATAGGTATGCAAATAGAACCTCCTATTTTGAAATAATTCACGTTTTTTCCTGTGCTTGGGAATACCCTTTGAACCAGAAATATCACTCAAAAGGAAGACGAAAAGTTAGCTGCCAGTTAAGATATGGGCATATATTTATTTAAAGTAAATACATACTGTTGGAGCTGATGAATGAGCAAAAATGTTGTATCAGTTGGTTTTGTTTTTAAAGCTGTGGATAAAAAATAAGAGCTGAATCTGTCTCCTCTCCCTCCTCCCATTGACAGACAGCCTTGAGAGTCTCCTGTCCCTCAGAACAAGTGCTGCTCCCCGCATTTCCTACTCTCCCACCACTGCTCCAGTCCCTGCCTTGCCGAGGGCAGTAAGCAAGCAGCCACCTGGGTGCATGGGCCCTCCTGGCTTTGCCAGGTTGGGGCTGCATCTCACATCCCTGTGGAGGTGTTTGTGCACTGAATTCCCTGCTGGTCTGTGCTTCAGAATGACGTACGAATGTGGGTCGCAGCTCATGGGCCACCAAGGAAGGGCAGTACAGTGCAGAGATTCCCACTGTCCCCAGCCAGAGCCTTGTGGTTTGCTGAGCTCCTTACTGCCATGACTTGGCCACCTGAGGACACAGCTTGGTTTTGTCTGTACCCTTGGGTGGTATGGCATGGGGTGTGCTGAAGCTAGAACAAAGAGTTGGGTTGCTTTGCTATGATGATTAAGACCATAAAGGGCTGCGGCCTGCTGTAGTACATGGCAGCATGCTGTTAATGACACTGGGGGTGGCACCAGAACATGGAGTGAAATGCTGAGATGTATTTATTGCCAAAGGAACTTGCTTGGCCCTGGTACACTGAGTGTGTAAAGTGCCATCAGCAACAACAGTTGCCTGACAGAAGATCAATTGCATGTGTTGCTCTACACAAAAGACCATTAACTGCTACAGCCAGACCCTCTTTCTGTCTTATTTTAGGCCTGTACAAAGGCAGTGGGCTGGATGCCATCAAGTCCGCACAGTACTGAAGTGAATGTGCAAGAGGAGCAGAGGGAGCACATAAAACACAATAGCGAAGAGCTGAGGGAAAAAAGCTGGAAAACAGGGACGGGAAAGCTGATGGCTGTCTCCCCCTGCCAGGCTGGTCGGAGGGAGGTGAAGCAGTCAGCCTCTGCTTTAGTGCCTACATCCACCACAAAAGCCATACTTGAATATTTGGAAAGGAAGGTTTTGCTTTTTTTTAAAGGAGCTTAAGGTGTGGGCAGAAGTCATAGAAGTCATTGACGACATGGTGCAGTGTACTGCCTTGGGTGTTTCTCTCCTATTCTTATGCACTTGCTGCTTTCCTTAGGTCAGAAGTGTCATGGGCAAAGAAATATGCTTTGAATGTAGAGTGCGCATGGCCTATAGATCCTGCAGGAGTTCATTCTGTGGCCTTTGGCCAGACCCCAGGACAGCCCTGTCTCATGAGGCATTGATGAAGGGAATTTTATCTTTAATGCACCAGTTTTAAGGTTGTGACCTCTATTACGAGTGATGGAGTTCTTCTCTGCTTTGTGCAAAGTGTTCCAGTGAGAAGCATCCACACACATTTTCAAACATAAATGACTCAGAAGAGTCACAAAGAAAACCTGAGTTAGAAGAATTTTAACTAACCTTTATTCTTTACAGGTATTCCTTTTTGTATAAAAGAATCTAAGCCTGCTTGGAAATGTTTCTGTGATAAAAGCACTGACACCTCTCAGTAGCTTAAAGAGAACATAAAAAATAATAGACAAATTAACAGCAGTAGGAAGGACTACTTAGTGTAGAAAGCTGTGGTTCTGGAATTAAATGGCAATGTATCATTTCTGGAGGGTAGTTTGTTTGTTTGTTTGTTTCTTTTCATTCAAGGCTGAGAACTATGAAATTGCCTGTCCATCTCCTGTCGGGAGCCTAATAGCCTGGTAACCACATGAATTCTCTCCTGGCCAGCCAGCTCTTTCAGATGGCTATTTTTGTCTCTTTCTTAGTTAGGCTCACTGCTCCTCTGGTGAAGTCTCCAGCAGAGATGGGTCAGAGGGATTACTGACTGGTAGTCCAGGTAATTGCTTCCTTACCCTGGTTCACACATCCAAGAAGGTAGTGACATAGTGGTTCATCTTACTGCATCCTTACTGTGCTGATATGGTACCTTTATTATGACCCAAGGAAATGTTTTTGAACAAATATACCTTCAGCAAGAAACCCTGACAAGGTAAATACCATTGTCTTGAAAATTTTGAAAATGAGAAACTTGTTATTGGAAGAACTCAGTAGTACTCACCTGTATTTGGTGGAGTGAGATGATACTGTACAGAGGCATGAAAATGCCTCTAACAGTATCTCTACCTCTATCAACTAACAGTTAATAAATTTTTGACTTGCCATGCTAGTTAAAAGTTTTGTGTAAATACAGAGAAATAGTCAGAAAATTCCTTCTGTTGGTGTTTGCCTAACTGGCATACAGTAAATGGGAAAAATCCCTTTTTAGCTTATAAAAGTTGCATCTTGCTTAGAAGATTTGGTTATGCCTCAAAAAATATATCAGTAGAGCCCCATCTTTGTGCAGGCTGGGTGTGATGTTACAGGAGGAGAGTCAGACTTGCAATATGTGTAGGGATCTTGGTGAGCATGGGATGGAGGAATTTAAAAGACTAAAACGTAGGAAAAGACAGAGCTCCTGGGGCATAGAAAGGATGTGCTGAGAAGTAGTAAGTCCCTTGTTACACCCTGTTCTTCAGCTTTTTGTAGCAATGGGAAAAAAAACTAGGACAAATAGCAGATCTTATTATGAGAGAAAGAGCAGTTGTGATTCTTGGCTTAGAAGAGTCAATTCTGATTCCTTGTTCAACTTGTTAGGTCAGGCAGTTGTTGGTCAGCTGTGCTTGTGGCTTAAGACTTTTTTTCAGAAGTCTCATTCCTGCTTCTAGCAGTGGTTGGACAAGCTTTGAGCTTTTTATTTCAGCCTTTTCAATTTTGATCTCCTTTTTCTGTATTTGCAGTTTAGAAGGTGTAAGGAAAATGGAAGCCGTTTCTTAATACCTGATTTTGCTTTTATATATAATTTGGGTTAAAGCAAAAAAATATATCAGTGGAACTCGATGGTGCTTTGCTTAAATAATCTCTTCACAAATGTGCTCTACAAAACTTGTTTCAAAGCCTATTCTGAGTGACATTTCTTCTGAAACATGAGCCCAATCATTCTGAAACGAGTCTTGTTTTTTAATTTGACCTAATTAGCTTCATTTTGGGTATATCATTCCTAGACGTGAATCTTAATATTAATGTAACAGTTGGGAAAGTTTAATTTCAGGGTAGGATAGTCTGCATAATTAGGACTGCAAGAGTATAGCAGGGAGGCTGGGAGCAAATATCAAATGCATGCTGATGAGTGAATGACTGTTCAAATAGTTATTCATCCATTGGTGCTTGTATCCTCTTGTCTCTACCAGTCTGTTTTAATGGCCATGTGGATGATTGCATGTGAGCTACCAGTGGAGGTCCATGACAAAAATCTGTACAATTCTGGAAAAATTGTAAAGCTTTACGGAGATATGTATGCATAATCCAGATATGCTTAGTTGATAATTTAAGACTGAGTGACGAAGCCCACGTAAGCATGGCTGCTGAACTCACCACTCTCATACCAGATGTTCTGACTCAAGGAACAATGGTGAAAATGTGCTGGATTTTTGGGTTTGTTTTCCTAATTTGGTCACAGTTGGTTTTATTTTATTATTATCATTATTTTTCCCTTGATAACTTAGACTTGAAGAAGACTTTTCTTAGGTGCATGCTGATCTGAATACCCGGGAAACACTGTTCTTAGTCACTACTAAACGCGGGGTCTGCACATGTTTAGGTTTCGGAGTAGCATCTGTAGATGTCTAAGATTGCCTCACTGATGGCAGAGTTTCAACGAGCCTTATGGAGATTACAGAGGGAGGGAGAAGACATGATCAGAACATGGTGCCACAAGTGTTAGCCAATTCTTCTGTAAATGCGCTACTTACTCACATTCTCCCAGTTACAAAACCTGTTCTTCTGGCAAACTTAAATCTAGATTCAGAAGACCATCTTTATGCTGGGTGCCACTTAAGTACCTACTTGCTTTCAAGTAGCTACCTTGGTTCTGTTGATGCCAGTAATGATAAAGGAGGTAGTCGGAGTCAGCAGTTAGAGATATATTGTGTGGAAAATGTAGGTCTTCATGGTAAGCCACACTATATATGAGACATTAGTGTGTCACACATGAAAATATTGTGGAAATCAGAAATTGAACTCTTCTATAGCACAGAAATGTACCTGAGTGTATTAGAAATATTGCTGAGGAATTTATTTTTGGCAACTGTACATAGAGATTTAAGAGCCATAATTGGATTGTTCTTTGATAGAATAGGAACGAGAAAAGATTACTGGATGAATATGAAATCAGAGAGCTGGTATTTGAGGCATGCTTAATTCCCACCTTTACCAATTTATGAGTTTTAACTTGTAGCAGAGCCTCCTGCACACATTGGAATTCCATTTGAGATGTGTTGACTTGCTTACTTAACAGCCAGTGCATTAAAGTACCAAAGCTAACAACTAATTTATTAGGCATTTAATCAAAATTTAAACTCATTTTATTGTTAGGAGGTGTTGTTGCTAGACAAGCAAATATTACGTTTGTTACTTTGATTTATTTGAATCCTCCATGCCATATAAAATATGCCAGCATTAACTTTACATGAATTATTATTTGCTTTAGTTAGAATTTTTCAGTCATTTTGCCATTGATATTTCTCACCTGTGTTTATAATTTAAAGCATTTATTTCTGAACCCTATAATGTAACTATTGCAAAATGAAAAAGTAAGCTGAGTGGAAATTGGCAGATGCTTCTGTCAGTGTCAGTATATGTTTTATTTATTTTTTTTCTTTTAAACTTCATTGTTTCCTTGAGAAGAATCTTAAGTCAGGTTTAAGCTGAGAGCCCTTGCATGTCTGTGATGAATCTGTATCCTTGCATCAATTATATCCTTGCATTAATCCTTGCATGTGTGATGAATCTGTAAATTGAGATTCGGACACTTTTGCAAGTTCCCTGGTCCTCCAGACTGTCCAACTAAACCAACTGTCAATAGCTTGATCTCTCAAACTCCAAATTCCTTAATTCCTTTTTTTTTTTTTTTTTTTTTTTTTTTTTAATTGGTGTAAGAAATTAACAAGTTTTGATTTTTCAAAAATTGTTGGACTCTCTGGGCTCAAAAACTTGGCCAGGCATGGCACTTTGGAGTTTCAAGAAGCGAGGGCCTCTTGTAGGAGAGCTTAGTTTGGTGTGCTCTTCTGCAGGTGTTGCCTAAAGATGCAGCCTTGTTTGGATCTGTGCCTGTGCCCAGACTATGAGCAGCCCTCAGCTGGGGATGGCCAACACGGATCCTCGCTGATGTTTGCTAAGGTTGCGTTACGCTGGTCTGCAATAGTAGCACAGCCAGTGTTGCGCTCTTCTGGTACTGTATTTCACAGTGCTCCCTCCTGCAACTGATGGGATGAGATTGAGACTGCCAGGCTCCCCCTAGCAAATGTCCCTGTTACTGTCAGGTAAGAAGGCGGCTATCTTGCATCACCTCCATGTTAAACACATTTTAGCTTTTTAGCCAAGAGTAGCTCATCATTGCACAATTAAAAAGAAAATTTGTGTTTTTCTCTTAGGAGTTTTCAGTGCGGAGATTGAACTCCAGAAGTTATTGATCTCAGCAGTGAGTGGAGAGCAGAGAGATTTGGAGATAAAGATTCCTATTTTTGCTCTCCTTTTTAGGCAATTTTTATCTGTGCCGGTTTTCTAAATCTGACTGGTGTGTCTTTTTGTTAGATAAGCACTCTTCTTAATGGTGTACCCTTTAATTTCTCTAGCGACAAGAGGAGGAAATAAGTTATTCCTCTTTTAAAAAGAGTGATTTAAGTAGGGAATAATGAATGCAAAATGCTGTCATTAAAAATCAGCAGATAATCTGATGGATCATCTGTCACTCCTGAGACTTGCCATAAAGAAAAAGTAGATAATAATTTTAAAGAAAAATAAAAGTGTTAAGGATGAGCATGGAGTATAGTGGCTGTGAACGCCTTAATAATGAAAACTGGTTTTTATTCGTTGAACAACACCTTGAGACTCCTGCGAGCCAAACACATTTCAGGAGAAAATAATTTCTTTCAAGAGCCTTCCAAAAATGGTGTAGCAAAGAGGTGGAGTGTTTTACAGTTTCATGGTCCTGTATGTTCTCTGTTTTTTACCAGTTTTATTGTGGAAGATAAACTGTAGCAACATACTGTCATGCAACTGTATTTGCCACATTGTGCATGCCAGGTGTGCCAAGGGAGATAATTAAACCAGGCCCCAGTAACTATGTTAAAAATATTTGTGGAAGCATGGAACACACATGGAGGCTACTGGGCTAGCTTAGACAAAGGCATGTAAATCAGAGAAGTATTAAATAGAGGTTAATCCAAGGTTTTGTTTCTTCAAAACTTTTGGCTTCTCTTTTGACACCATTGAAGAGTTAGTTCATCATTGGTAGGATTCCTCTGCTGGAACTGTTTTCTAGCATACAACAGCTTTTGCCTTGGTTCATGACATAGCTTAGTAGAGTGATAGTCCTTGGAAATACTGAGCCTGCTTTGCTGACTGTTGCCCTTACTAACTTACCTGAGCTGCTGAAAATGTGTTAATTGGGTTTTTCTATTGCTTCTGTATAAAATTAGTGCAGATGTAGCAGTTGAAAAATAATGGTTCAGGTAGTTCATAGGCTGGTTTTCCAACATTTTCAGTGTGCCTTCACCCTGGGTTGTTGGGGAAATGCATCTTGTAATCCTGCAGTTTGCAGAAGGATGAGATTTTTATCTGAAGTAGAAAGAGTATGTATCTTAAAAACAGTTTTTAAGGGAAATTTTTCCATCCTTATTCTCTGTTTTCAGTTCTGACATATACTGAACATTCTCATTTGATTACCAATTGTCATCCTTTCTCTTTATTAATTGTTTTAATCAGTACTACAGTATTCCCCAAGGTCTTTTCTGTCTCTGGCATTGACTGCATTAGGCAGGACTGCACATGCGGGACTCTGCACATTGACTGCACAGGCAGGACTCTCTTCAGAAGGTCTCAGTGGACTTGTACTTGGTTCAGGGCCAGGATCTTGGAGAGCTCATTACAGAGCCTCAGCTGAAGGCTGAAGCCAAAGAGCATCTGTCTCCTCTGGTTTGTATGCCTTTATTTTTTATTTTTTTTTTAATGGGTTCATGAGTTCCTTTAAAATCTGATCAGTAATCTAGGTATTTGAGAGTTGCTTCCTGTTCAGCTAAACTAAGAGCTGCTTGGTGTTTGGTAACACTGAAAACTTGTCACTTATTTACTTGGATGAAATAGGATCTGCCTGTCCCAGTCCAGTCCACCATCTGATTTAGCCAGGTACAAGTACTCTTTTCCCTATGCACACTGGAACATCTTATTTTTTTCATTCATTATAAGGAGACAGGAAAGGAGAAGTTCAAGCCCTCACCACATTCTTCATCCCTCCAAAACATTTCTATTGCCTGTGTCCAAAGCTTTATGAAATAATGCTATCATCAGGGTAGTATCAGTCCTTGGCTTCTGTGAAGAGGTCTGTCATAGGTAAAACCTAAAAACCACTTTTCTTGGTGGTTGCAGCCAACACTTCCCTCGCTTTATCTTCACAAGTTTCTCAGAATATTCACTCCAGCTGGGTACGTGTGGCTCACATTGTGGCACGTGATGGAGCAGAGGTGGTCATTCCTGGACAGATGCAGGAACAGCCCTTTCGTTTTATAGGGGTTCAACAGCAGAGTAGAATGGGCCAAGTGCAGGGCTGTGGCTCTCCTCCTGTTTGTGCTGTTAGCACAACTTTTATTTTCTAATTATTTATGTTTTACGTATATTGTTGTTCCAAGCCAGATGAACATATGCATTTTCCAAAAAGACTATGGTGGAAGAAGAAAAAAACACATCAAGAATATTTAGAAGTTTAAAATACCAGCAGATTTGTATTGATTCGGAGATGCCCAGGCACTTGCGCATTTATTATTTCTACACGTGTTTAAAAACACTGTAGAACTCAATTCTTTGTGTTTTACAGAACAAATTCTCTGATCCTTTTTTTTTTTTTTTTTTTTTTTTTTTTTTTTAATAATAACAATAAATATCGTAAAGAGCTGGAGAACTTGATGGGTGGGAGCAGGACTCCTTTCAACCAGTTGAATGGAACAAGGAATTGATCACCTGCAGTGGGATAATTTGTGCTTTTGCCTCTTGCAATTCAGTGAATTCTTAGAGCTTCTGGTTTGGCTGTCAGCCCTTTTGTTTTACTTTTATGTTGAGGGGGATGTCTGCTGGACTTCCTCCCTCTGCCTCTTCCTCCACCCTCAAACTCCAGTGGAGATCAGCCGAAGTGATGTGTTGATGTGAGCTGTAATTCTGTTTCAGCCATGATTATATATCAATCTGTTGCACACCGTAAGTGGTACTTCTGGATTCCTGCTGTGAGTGAATGATTAGATTCTAGTACCTTTTCATTCTATACATAAGGAATTTTTTAACAAAGCAGAATAATACACAAAAGCCCCACTTTATTCTTTATTCTTGTTTTCCCTAACTAGTACCTCATGCTTAAATACAAAAATAGAATATTTTTGGCATGCTTGACCTTCTTTAACCACATCTGTTCCCCTGTTTCAAATAAAATTCAATTTAAAGGTTCATGTTGACCCTAAATTGTAGGATATGTCTGTGACCTACATATAAATTTACTGCAAAATGTGAATCCTAAATTGCATTTGGAACTCTCTGTGATAAAATGAACGCTAACTGCAAGTTTATTTGTAGTCCTGCTAGTTACATTTTTCTCTGTCAGCACAAGCTTTATTCCTCCAAGTATAATATTGAATGAAAGAAAGAAACTATTCTGTCATCTACTAATGCTGATGCCTGTAGTCCATCCTGTTCATTTTCTGTGCTGCTATTTTCTTTGTGTGGTTCTTCTCCAGTTTATGTAGCACAGAAAAACTTAATTGCTCAAGTCTGATGTACTTTTCTATTCTTGGCAACAGTGTAGGTTGCTACACCATTATGTGGGAGATGCCTTCTGGAATATGAAGTGTATGTTGCAGTTGGGGTATGGCAGGGTTAGGGCCCCGTCTAGGAGGAGCCTTTTAATTAGCTTTTTGGATATTTTCTGTGGAGCTAGCAATTCGACTGTCATTTCTTGAGCAGTTTGCAAATGGAAAGTGTTCTTTCTGAAGGTTTCATGCTACAGGGCTTTCCTAATGTTATGTAGCATTACCTAATTCTGGGAGATCAGGAGAGAAACCGCTAAATTTACACCAGCAGCTGATGCTTGACAAAAGCCAGGAGACAACTCGTCATCTAATGACGTGAGGAAAGACCCATTTTCCTTCACCGCTAACCACTTTTGATTTCTTGCCATTGAAATTTTTATTTGGTTGTTAATATTTGCAAATAGTATGCGTGGTGCTGGATAGCAAGTAACACTGGAAACAGATTGTGCCCCAGAAGGCTGGGGCAGATTAGGTTTACTCGTTTGCACACACTGTACCTGACTCTTGATTTTCTTTTAAATTGAGCTTTAATTGGGTCTCTGGATGAACACTTAAGTTTACTTCTGATCAGGTGCAAAATGGTATCTTGCAGGCTGCTCAGAAACCAAAAAGCTGGGGAGTTGCTCAGGACTGAGTTGTTTCCTCAGCTGCACTTGAGCCTTGGGCCAGTGGTTGGACTCTTTGGTAAGTTTCCAAAATGCTTTGGAGGTATCCCTTGTGTGATACATGGGATCTTTGTGGGTTAAATGAACAAAGTTAATTTCAGCTGTAGTTCTACTTATTTGCCATGAAGTACTAGGTCAATGCTGGTATTGGGAACAGAGGAGTCTTATTAAGTAGTAATGGAGAGACATATTGGTGAATCTTGCAGTTTTTATCATGTGTTCTCAAATGTTTACATTCTAAGTCCCTGACTCCAGGATGCAAGTGATTTTAAAAAAGGGTTTAACTTGAGTTTAAAGGTGAAAGTGAGATTCTGCCTATCATGGCTGATAGAAAATCGTGAAAATTTCATTAGATTCAAAAGAAGAGAAAGCAAAGAAGGAACACTTAAAAGCTGTAGGAATCCTTAGGATGAGTTCATGAATGTGCAGGATCTGACAAATGACCTTTGCACATTGGTGATGCAAAGGAGGGCTGCTCTGAGAGCCCTTGCATTACCACAGTTGGACAGCATGCTGTGGTAGGGTGGGCTTCCACATTTTCAGGGATAAATTGTCTTCTGCAAGTGGTCATTTTATTTCCTGTCTTGACAATTGGTGATAGAGCAGACAGTAATTTTAAGATGAACATGGTCAGTCTACTTGTTAATACACCATGAACACAAACACTGGAAGTTCTGAGGATTCCTGCACTGCTAATTAGTATTTCTGTGGTTTCACTAATCGCTTGAACTGGGAACTTGGCCAAGACTAACAGAAGAGACTTCCAGTACAATAAATTGTTTTAATTTTGTGATTTGATCTTATGCATGGCTCAGTGTTTCTGAAGGCAAGGGTAGAATAAAATCTTATTTTGCATGATAACATATGCAAATCAGAACTTTTTGGTCCCAGATGAAGCTCTGCTTCTATTGACATGGTGCTAGCAAAATGTGGTAAAGAATAAAAAGGCACTAAAACTTTATTTTGCTGATAATATTTCATTATTGCTTTGTAAGCTATCTTATCCATAGGGCAAAATCTGCCAAAGAGATAGGATCCCATAACTCCTGTTTGCCTGTATCATTCTGTGATTTATGGAGTGCCGTAGATGTTCATGGCATTTTGCAGACATATAAAAGATTGTCATGTTCCTGCCTCAAAGAACTTAAAAATTCTGCAGTTTAGCAGCAGTCAGCAGTTCCTCCTATCAGAATTTTACTTTTAATGGCACTGTATAAAATCACTATTACACAGCCACCAGATGACATGGCATTTTATTTTTAGTTACAAAAGTGATTTATAAAAAAAAAATAAATGTTTGCTAAAGGTCCTACTCTGCCTACTTGAAGGGTTAGAAGGCTCTATTGCCTGGCCTGAAGGCAGGACAGAAACAGCACAAAGTAGCCCCTGATCTTCTGACCAGGAAAGATTACCTGTAATGTCCCTATCACTGCTGGTAAGGGGGCCGCATCACACTGAATTGAGGGGAGTCATTTATCATATGGGTAGCAGTTGCTGCTGAGGAGGGGAAAATTCATAGCTCCTTTCACATCAAGAACCAAACTGCATTCCTGTGGTAATGATGACTCCCGGCCATCGCTGGTTTATGTGAGATTTGAACTAGTGACTGGCAATGAAACGCTCTTTATCCTGTTACCAACTCCCTGAGTCTCTGAAGGGGCACTTCATACTGTTAGCAAGAGGCTTGGGATGATTTCTATAGCTCTTAGAGAGGTCAGTCAGGTAATTCCTCAAGGACTACCCTGAAAATCTTTCCATTGAAGTTTAAGGGTCTAGGCGGGTAATTTTTTTTTGTGTGGGTAACGCTTACATATCCATATCTGAAAGAGAATACATTCACCTGCTCAACTCTTTAATTAATTATATATAAAACTGTTTCCCACCATTGGTTTGAAACAATTGGATGGCTTTTCATTACCAGTATTTCAATGTCATTCTGCTACTCAACACAACTCTACTATATATATATATTACAAAAATGTAATTATACATGCAATTTTAGGTTTTCTAGGGAGTTGTATAAAGTAAAATCCATCTATATCCTGCCCAGGTAATTTAACAGAATTACATATATAAACATAACATTAAAAGCAATTTTCTGAGACTCATGATTACACTGATTTTGTTTGTCACACACCTGCATGTACTGATTTACCATACTCTGTCACTCAGAGTAGACTCTGTCCCACAGCATAATGTGACAGATGCTAATGAATATGATACATCATAATTTTTCAAAGCAGAGATACTTGGAAAGATCTTACTTTCACCTTATTAAATGCTTTGAAATTTAATTATATTGAAAATAAAGTAAGATTCTAGGTGTTTTAAGGGGCTGTACACTTGACTCTAAACATAACTGAAAGTCACTTGAATTTTATGAATTTCTTCTTCCAGTGGGAACTCAAGCAAGCTGTTATGCTGTAGTCCAGTTGCATTTTCTCAGTGGAAGACAGCAGCAGGGGCTTTGTATGAGTACTTGGGTCTAACATAAGGCTCTTGGAGAATCACAAGGTTAAAACTGCTTGAGTTTGTCAGACACTCTGCCTTTCTCTTTGAATAAAACTCAGCAGAGAGCTCAATGTAACAGAATTAACAAAATACATGGTTTCAAAGGCAGCAAACTTGAGGACTTTGGAAAAAGAGGGTTGTCTTTGATTCTTCTGCCAGCCTTGAAGCACAGTGCTCACACTGGTGCAAATATTCTTGAGCAGAAGTGTGAGGACAAAGGGAGGTGTAACAGCTCTCCTGTAATTCCATGATAGACAGTTTTTATTCCTTATTTTCTGTGGGAGATTGGTGCATGTGCACCATGCTGGGCAAACATAGGCTCCTGATCTCCATGCATCAACAGCTCTGCGTTTGCCTTGTTCTGATCTCCTCTCTTTGTATTTCTTTGTTGCTCACCATCTCTGGTTGCTCCAGTATCAGTTTTTATGTTATGCTAGGCAGCACGTTCCTTTTATATTTTCATCTTTCTTAGCACAGTCAATGCTGATCTTGTTATCTACAGGCTTTGCTCTGCAGTTACGGAGGATTCATGCTGGGCAGGACTTGGTCTCTTTTCTGGTGAAATGCCTTTTGCTTTCTGCTACCAACTCTAAGTTGCCCAGCTCATGCCCTTGGTGGAGGAGGAAACAGCTGATCTCTACCCTAAGAAAAGGTGTGACCAGGGTGAAGTGGAAGGAATTTGTTTTTCATCATTTTGTCAGCCTGCAGAGCTGGTAACATCTTTGTGCTTTGTATTTTGTGTGCAAGAGGAGAGGGGCAGAAAGAGAGTGATGCAGTGCTGCTCTGAGGTGGGAAAGAATGGCTGGGTGACTCTTTGTTTTCTTATTTTATTTTTTATGAATCAGATGCCAGAAGGGTTGATTTGAATTAGATTAGTAAGCCTTTAGCTGCTTGTTACCCGCTTTGACCAGTGGCAGGGTGAGGTGGGCAAGGTGCCAAGCCGGCTGCAGGCTGAGGGGCCATTTCCCCTCAGGGGGGAAACCTTCCAGCACCTTCCAGAAACAGGCATCCCACTTGTGTGGGCCCTCAGTGGCAGGAGCTGCTTCCTGGGCATGGCACACTGTGCCCAACTCTTGCCCTGGGCCACGGTGGATTTGGGAAGAAGCACTGAAAAGCACCAAGGAGGAGCTGAAAAAAGCTGGGCTTTTTCATTGTGCTCTGTGCTGAGGTGGGTGCTGTCGGCGCTCTCTGCGTCATCCTGGGCATCTCACTCGAGGCCACCATGGTGTGAAGCAGATCAGCATCTCTCTGATATGCACAAATGTTTTACCAGTCATGTTTTAAACTATAGGGATTGTAGGAATTTAAGTTACATGCTCTGCTGGGGGGATTTAATATCCTTCCTGACTGAGTGCATCGCCTAGAGGGACCATTTTGTGTGTAACACTCTGGTAGAGAGAGTGATACCAGGCGCTGAGCAACGCAGGGTAAAAGACTAATGTGCGCTATGTTAAATGGTGTCTTGGGTTTTTGCTGGGTCCCTATTCATAAAACACAACAAAGTGGCGACAAGGATAAACCTTGTCAGCTAAAGGAGCTGCTGGGAATACCAGAGAGTACTTAGTGACTAAAACAAATCAAATTTTGAAATCCTCCCTTCCAAAGGAAAGCACAGAGGGGATTTAACTAGAGTGAACAAGTGTATGTGCAGTAAAATGGCAGCGTGCGTGTGAGCAGGGCTGGGGGAGAGACGAGGCTCTAGGACTAGCTTGGCTGCACTGGGGCAGAGCACTGTGGCTGGGTTTGGTGTGGTGGATCTAGCAGGCACCAAGCACCAGGTGCTTTGGGAGGAGGGATGTGGAGAGAAGGGCTGCCTGGCAGTTGTGGGTGACCATGTTGAGCAGCAAACCAAGGGCCTGGGTTATTGCTGAGCTCTCAGCCCATGTCGTAGTGGCAGCTGGGGAAGCAGATGCTTTGTCTTCTCAGTGGTAAGAACCTGACTTCTTGCTGTAGGCTTGTGCTGCAAAGGGTTTACTGTAAGTTGTTTGCTGGTACCATATTTGGGTCTGGGAAGGTTCCTTTTTAATTGTAATTAGGCTGTCCTTGGGTTTGTGGCTTGTTTCCACGTGGGAATTTTTTTGGACAGAAGCTGTTCCAGGAGTTTGGCTGCTAGCCTGGTGCTTGGGAGCTGGGCTTCAGCTCTCTGCTAAGCCAGATGCTCCCTCTGAGGCTCTGGCCAAGTCACTTAAGACTCTCTGTGCCTCAGTTTCTATTAATAAAATGGGATTATTATCATCTACCTGTCTCACAAGGGACTTAGCTGCACAGTAGTCAGAGTGTTAAATGCTCACAGAGTGCTGGGAGGAATAGTATGTGTTCCGCAGGCAGGCAGCAACACCCATGAATTCAAGTCTGGCTTGGAGTACATCCGTAGTTGAAAAATAATGTACCAGTTACAAGTGCTGAGTTCTGTTCCCCAGCAGAGTTTCAGCTGGACCTGAAGTCAGCTGTCTTTAATAGCTGTAGAAAGAGGAATAATCAAGAGAAGACTGTAAAATTGTCACTTTCTTTCCCTCCTTAGCATGTAGACAAACTTCCTTGGGTTTTCAAAATACTGTGTACCTAACTGTCACAGAAGTGGTCCTTGACCAAGGAGCCTCCCAGTCCTCTCTGGCAGCTGCTAGCTTGTCCAGCAAAGCGTGGTCACTGTTATCATGGTGCTCTAGAGGTGGACTATATGCTTTGTTGTTTGGGATACTGAAGTCCAAGGATGGGATCTTTCTTTGGATGGAGCGTGATGGTGCATCATGACTTGTATATCACCAAGTAGTCGAGAATACTGGGCTGAAAGCCAATCTGTGTCTTGCTTCTTTCCTTTTTTTTTTTTTTTTCCCCTCAGAACATTGTATCCCCTAAGGCTAGGATAGGGCCTTTGCTCTATTACATGGAAAGGTATTGAAAACTTGTGGAAAATTATGTTCCCTTTCACAATTCTCTACTATTGTATTAGCTTGTTCAAAGAGCTCCAGCAGGTTACTGAGTTTCCTCCAGCAGACTCTGATGCCTCAAGCCTATGCTGTGAATCTCACCTTAATTAGATCCTTCATCCCTTTCTCAGGAACAGATGGAAGGCTCAGGGCTGTGAAATACTTGGGATCTCCTGAGAGACCTGAGGAGCGGTCCTCCATGGTCCTCCACCCCCTCATAATACAGCCATCAGTACCAGTCATCCCCTTTGAGGCTGTTTGTGCAGGTCCATTCAAGGGCAGCATGGGTATCCTTTCTGCTGCCTGTGGTGTGACGCAGGCTCACGTTGGCCTTATGGTGCTCCCCTCCCTTCTGCCACCTCCATCATTCTCCCTGCACCTCATCAGCCCTGTGGAAATGGCAGATTGAGCTGCCCCCCTTTCCTGCAAGGATTTGTGATTTTATAGGGGGCTTGGGCTTAGCAGGAGCACATCTCATTTTGTATTTAATCACCTGTCTTGTTACCAGGGCATTTTTTTTTCTTTCATGTGGCTATATGAACTTGTTTCTGACCATTTTAATTCCTTTCAAAAATGTGTGCTGTCTCTCTGCAGTCCCACATCACAGATTCAATGGGTATTTTAAGGTTTTACTCATGTAAGGCATACAATAGTCACTGATATTCAGTGATGCTCGCAACTTCTCATCTTCTAATAATACCTTAGTACCAATTAAGACCAGGTAGAGACATCAATCGCGTCTCTCATTGCTTTAGCATTTACTAGTCAGTGGCTTATAGGACTGATACATTGGGAGCCTTGTACTTCTCTGCCTTGTACTAGATGTTGGTATTTGCAAGCCTGTGAATGGGTACCAGGCAAAAAGCAGCAAACCATACCCTGTTGGATAACCCTATATGGCAATGCATTGCCGATGTTATTGATGAGAAATCCAGTGGTAGCATTGATAGAGCATTATTCCGTCAGAAATTCACAGCAAGATGTGTCCCTGCCATGTGCCCGTAACTAAACTAAGGTACAGCAGAGCTGATAAAAAGGGGATGTTAACAAAGGAAGGAGACTGAAACACAAGAAATCTGAGCCCTTTTCCTCCTGGATGCTGTAAAGAAGATCTATTGCTGTGTGTTCATGGTGGCTGTCATTTCTTGTCACTATTGTAACCTGTTCACTTTCTTGGCTTGTCAGCCAAGTGTGTGCTAGCCAGCAGTCTTCCCTTTCTTTGGATCAATACCTGCTAGGAGCAGGAGTTTTCTCTGATAGAAAATGTGTCATACAGCTTTGTTTGTTTATCCTTTCCTTCATTCCTTCACTGGTGTAAACCTTTGGTCCAGCTCCGCATATGCCAAAGGGTTTTTACAAGTGAAGCACCACACATGCTGGGAGTTTAGTCTAGAACAGAACATTGCAACCTTCATCTGGAAACCGCAGGAGATGGTTCAAATGCTGAATGCAGCCTCTTAGGATTGGTTCTGTGAAGGATGAAGAAGAAGCCTCAAGTGAAACCCCTTGCAGAAGGTTTTTGTTCTGTTTTTGCTGGCCCTTGGAATACAGACAAACCCATTAAAATGAGACCATAAAACAAGCCACGGATTGTGGTATATGTGCAAGTTTGGCAAGACCCAAAGCAAAGAGCAACAAGATTTAAAGCAAGTATCCTTCTGAAATTATAGTTTCAAACAGGGAGCACCATGCCAATCGATGAGTCTACTTTTGTTATGGTCACAAGCACCACACATCTGACTCATGCTATTATAGTGATGCACAGTGTTGTCAAGGTAATGGATTTGGGCACTTGGCATATACAGGAAGGGTGTAAAAGGCAAGGTAGTATTCTGCAGGCATCTAGGAACAAGTTTCATATTAAGGACTTTTTGTTTGTTTGTTTGTTTGTTTTTATGGCTGTGATGGGGAATACTCATTTTCTGTTGCAGAAGCGAGAATTTTATGCCCTGGCCTACTGCTGCTATCATGCACATCACCCATGGGAATTCTGTTCTTTCCCTCATGTAGCAGGTTTAGTGAACTTTTGCTGTCTTGCCTCCTCTTGCTGGTACCTAAGAACCTTCCCTCCACAGGGCTGAAGTGGAAATTAGAAAGGGGAAGAGAGTAGAGAAATATGTATGTGACTCCTGGTTCATTTCCTTACGAAAAGAACTTGGCAGTTAAGGAGTTACTGGGCAGAATTGCTAAGGGACTGAAATAAGGAGGAAGCCTATAAGGACCATGTCTATAACCTATCAAAATATTTTCAATTTTTTTCTTTTTCATTTTTTTTTCCTTTTTTTCCTTTTATCCTCTTTTTTCTTTTTCCCCCCCCCCCGCCCCCCCCCTTCTGTCCTCCTTTTTCTTTTTCCCTTTTCTCCTTCTTTTTCATCTTGTCTCATCTTTGCTCTTCTTTTTCGTAGTGGCCACTACACTTTAAAGCACTGTTTAAAGACAAATTTGACAGAATCAACTAAAAAGTCAAGAGAAGTGGGGTTTCTGTTGTCAAAACTTTGCAATCCAGTCAGACTGCTTAACTGTGCTTTGGTAAAGGGAGGAACTGATAGTTGTTTTCTTTTTCTTTTTTCTTTTTTTCTTTTTCTACCTTTTAAAATTTATCAAGATGAGGGATTGCTGCCTATAAAGCTTTATAAGTCAAATCTTTTATATAACTCCATGTCTTCCTTTCACTAACTTAAATGAAATCAGAAATGGACAGTAAAAGGGAAATGTCTGCGCTAATGAGTCAATCTGATTTGTAAGGACCAGTAATGCAAAGGGCATGTTAAGCATTTCAATAATAGAGCTGAAGACTTGTCTGAAGAAGTGCATGCTTTGTGGAAATGCAATGGGTGAGCAGAGTTGGGGGCCCAGAGGAACAGCAGTGAGTGATGGCATGTGTGCAAAAGTCAGTTCAAGTCAAGGCTGGGAGTAGAACTGTCTGGAATACCAATTTTGCCAACTCTGTGAAACAAAGACAAAGAAAAAAAAAAAAAAGGTGAACAAAAAGCATTTTTTGGAGTTTTTATGTTATATTTGGTGACAGAGATATAGCCACTTGAGTAGCCATTGTGCATGTTGGGAGTGATGCTCTGAAACATTGCTCTTAAGGAACTGTCCAACACCCACTGCTAAAACAGAGTTTACAAGTGGGATTATATGTTGTGGTTGCCTGTGGTACCTAGTGAATGGCCTAGATCATTCAGTAGGCCATCTCCAATCCTACTTTCTTTTTTGTTTTGTATTAGCAACTCTCTGAGTCAATATGGATTGTACTGTACTATATTAGCAGTGATGATATTTTATCGTCCAAATGACAACACTCAATGAAGTTTGATTTGACACATAACGATGCGTTAGGGCTAAATGAACTGCTGCTTAAAAATCATATGGTGGTGTACATTTAAATATCACAGTCTGATTTTAGATACAGCAATAATTCTTCTGTTTCATAATTTAAGTGCCAACAGGAAAAGCAAAAGGAATTAAGACAGAGGCAGCATAAGAAACATGGCACAGTGCATATAAAACTAACCATGGAGAAAGGTGATTAATTACATCAAATATAAAATCTGAAAGAAAATACAACAAACTATTATTGTAAAACAAATAAGAGCTTAAACATGGTCTTTTGCAAACCCGTATTTTATTATTTCTCCTTTGTCAGGGAATGCAAAGATCTGACAGCATGGAAGGAAAAGTCCACAAGGGACAAACTTTGGCTGCTTGGACATTGTCGGCATTTGTCAGCTTAAGTAAAGGTATTAAAAGACAGTGTACTACTGTTAGAGGTAAAAGTTTGGTGTTCAGGAATTGCTCTGAGCTCAAAGTTTAACTGGCAATGCTGAATCCCAGATATGCTGCTAATTAGTTTTGCAGAGCTGCAGAGACCCACTGAGATTTATAGCAGATGTAGCAAGTGATGGATTTTACATGGTGCCTTTCTGTTTTCAGCATTACTTGTGCAGGAATTCTGTTTCTGTTTATCTTTAGGCTTGAATTTTTTAGGCGGAAATAGTGTATCTAGAAAAAAGAAATCCTTAAGTTCTTTACTCATGTTGGAATGTCAGCTTCACAATGCATTTCATAAGAGAAATGATGGCATGCCATGATGCCTATGTTAAAAAAAAATGTACAGTTCAGTGTCTTCCATGTTGAAGGATCTCTATGTGAAGGATCTTGCATGTGTAGGTTGGGTGTCTGACTTCCTCTGCATACCATCTATAAATATTTTAGCATGTGATACTTATAAAGCATCTCAATTTCACCAGAGCAACGTAAGGGAGACAATAATGTGGTCCTTTCGTTCATCACAAATGTATACTCTTAGCTGTGTTGAGATGCAGCCACTTCTTAATAACAGATAGGGAACCTTGCAATAATCCAGCTGACATCCCAGCACTTTAGGAAGCAGAATAAAGCAGAGTATAACAGGACAGAAGTGCAGCAGATACAAATCAGCATAGTTCAGTTGAAACTGGGGGAACAATGCTCATGTTTGTTCATTCTGGTTGTTGTAGTGAGCTAATCAACATAATATTTTACTGCTAACAGAGAAAACAGAGACTCAGGATCAACAGTATAGTTTTGAAACCATACTGGACTGAGCACAGAGTTTTAAATACATGGTCTTGTTGTAAGTATGTATGCATGAACACCTGCCTTTAAAGAGCTTTTCTTGTAAGTCTGTGTTGTGAAAAAGTAAAATGCTACCTCTTGTCCTGGGCAAGTAAGTATAAACTGCTGATTTAAATGTTAGCAAATCTGAGCAGTGTCTTGGTGCCAACCAATATCCTGTGGAAAGTTTTTTTCCCTCTTTCTTTCTCGAGTCTCTTACCCATCTTGGATGTCTTTGTCATCATCTTCACTACTGCTATATTTGACATAAAAGTTACAGGCTTTCCAAGAAAATGGAATAATAAATTCATCCTCATGCAAGAGAGCTTTTTTCTGATTCATCCTGGGCTCTCAGAGCATCGTGATGAGTCTTCTCCAGCTCTTAGCTGCAAGGGACTGTGGGGCTAGCCAAAGGGAAGGAAAAAAGCAGTCTCTCTGCTTTGTAGCCAGCAGACAGGCCTTTCTTTGCTGCCACTGGGAGGAGCATGAAAACAAGAGAAATCACATCTTCCCTAGGAGCAGAAAGCTGTAGGTTCCAGACTAGTAAACTAAAGTTGGCATCTGTAGTAATTTTCTCTGCTGATATGTAAGAATATGTGGTCTTTTCTTTTGAGGCGGAGGTAAATATAACTTTTTTTGACTTGAATACTGAGATTATTGGGTCATTGTGCTTTTGTTTCCCTTTCCACCCTTACAAATTGCACAGAGATACTAGGTGTTTGTCTAAGTGTGGCATGAATAATGGTCTGGTTGCCACTTTGTGCAGTGCCAGCCCTGCTACTGCTCCTGGGCTGGGACATAGCTGTAATCTTGCCAGCCATGCTCCTGTGCTGGGACCTCCATGATGGAGTTATGCACCCTCAGCATGCCCTAAAAACTTGAGGAGAATAGAAGATGTTGAATGAATTCATCCTGTACTATTTATGGCCATCCTGTACTATTTATGAGGAAGGAAAATTTTATGTTGTTGTTGTTTGTTTTTCCCTATTTTCCCTCTTTACCCTAGCTTTTATTTTGTCATCAAACTCTTCTTATGAGCCTAGAGGTCCCCAGTGTTGTTGCAACCTTGATCAGTAGTTAAACACCATTCTTGCCTGAGAAGCTGTTCTGCATTTTTAATGGTCAGTATTGCAGAAGAGATCGTTCTTACTCAGCTGGTTTGAGCTGGAGCCCTCTCTGTAGTGGCCATGATCAAAGTCATGGCTTGAATTGGTTGTGGAAGGCTCAGCAAAGCGCTTTGTAGAAATGAGAACAAAAACTTTTCAACTGCAGAAATTAGTTATTACCCTTTAATTACATTCCTCTAAGTTCTTGACCTAAGTGGTGCCAATTCCTCAAATAAACCCCACAATGAATTAAGATTGAACTGTGAACAAATAAAAATACTTATAAAATACAGTTGCTTTTAAGTTCATTTGAATGTCCCGTGTTTTTTTTGTTAAGAGAAGAAGGAATCTAATTCATCTGTTGGGTGCTGTTTCTCATTTTATGTCATTGTGAACCATTCTCTCTTTTTCATATCCTCATCAAACTTTTAAGCTATGACAACATGATGCATGCAGACTGTGTGGATGGAGCAGGAGACTGTGTGTCAGAATGGTTGGTTACCTGTTGGACACAACCTGGAGGTTCTGGACAGGTGTGTTTCTCAATTTTGCTGGCTAACTGGGAGATTTAGGCTCTGGCAGAGTGAAGACTGTTCCTTGTACTTCGTGGATTCTTTTGTAGGCTTTTCACTTCCACTCAGAGGAATGGTTTATTCACGTTTCTCATAGGTGTTAGAGTGAACTGGACTGCAGGAGCATTTGGAAGAGAGAAGGGGATTACAGTTAGTGCTAGCAGCTCACACCTGACAGGCTGTTCATTTTCATTTCAACTATGGATGCTGATCTAAGCTGTGCATGGTAAATACATAGGCAAAATGTGCTGTTTCTTTTGTACTTTATACCTCTTAAGAGATTGAATGCTTTTCACAGACAAGCTGATATAATACCTGAAGTGTTTTGTGTCATGCAAGGTCATAAGAACATGGAAATCTAGGTTGTTCACTTGTACAGCTGTCCAGGCCTAGTTAGGTTTCATGTACTAGAAGCTGGTAATTCTTCAAACTGTCAGTTTTTGGGCTGGTTAACTGACTGAAACAGATACACTAATGTCTGGCAGTTGGAGTACTGTAGCCTGTGGTTATAGAGAGTAGGTTAGCATCTTGCCAAGATTCAGAAAATAAATGGAGAAAGTGGTTAAAAAAAAAAAAAAAAAAAGGACACCCGGACACCCACACACAAAATGTACACCAGGAAAAGCGCTTCTTCTCAGGAAAAATAGGAAATAAAAGACTGGTTTAGTGCTAATTTTTGCTGTCAGAGTTAAAAAAAAAAAAAAAAAAAAAAAAAAGACTGTAATACTTAGAGATACAATGGTAAGTCAGTGTTCTCAGGAATGTGGCTCTGAGTCCCCATGTCCTGGCCTAATTGTGGTCTGGGTAATTTTATTTTATAGATCAAAATTTTCATTGTTGTTTCAGTTATATTAAGGTGTTAATTGCTCAAAGCTATGAAGTTAATTTTCACTTCAAAATGCAAGTATGTGAGGCAAAATAGCTTCTTTATGGTTTTGCTGTCATGGTTGTGAAATTCGGCATTAGGAAGAGCATGGCAGGCATTTGTGAAATGTTGTGGTATAGTGTGAGCTAGAGAAGAAAGAAGCATTTCTACTTTTTTGTTTTTCAAACCTAATCTCATCTGTTTTCAAATATCTGTAGTTACTTGCAGTACTGGTCAAAAATTTATTTTTTAACTGACAAAAAAGAACATTTATTTCAACCAAAACCAATTAGGGATTTATACCATTTAAACTAAAAATCAGGACAAGCAGATGATCCATATTTTCTATAGACCTTGGAAAAATAGAGTTTTGTTTTGTTTGTTTTTCACATCCTTGTTTTGAATTGTTCTGTTTTTAAAGTTTTCTTACCATGGTTTTCAAAAGGTGCTGACCCTGACTTTATAACATTTTTGATTCTGGTTAATCTGAACTGAAAAAACTGCAACTTTTTATTTTTTTGGACTTAGTCATATTTTAAAAAAATGAATTATTTGCAAAGGTGTAAATATTAGGAACATGTATAGCTCCACAAGTCCATTTGCAGAAAAGTAAGCCTAGGAGCCATCTCGGTCAGGCAAGGAGGGCACAACAGTAAAAGTAGCACTGATATTTTGGTTAGATTTTGCTAAAGTAATGCCAAGGGTTGCGTACAAGGAAACCTTGTGCAGGTGGGAAGGACATCCAAACTCAGCCTAGCTCAGGAGCAAACACAAGTAACAGCAGGACTGAAAATGCAAATAGCATGCAGACAAGGGTCTGAAGAAAACTGCAAGTGGAAGCAGATAAGCCAGCCTGCTTCTCACCAGGACCCCACTGTATGCCCCATGCATTTCCCAAACTGGTGACCTGCACACTGTACCTTCAGAGTTGCAGAAGTGATGATCCATAAAATGTATAAATATAATAAACTCAGACAGCAGCAGCAGAGTTAGAGAAACCTCATGCCACAATCTCCTACTTCCTACTGTTAAAAACGTGTAGCCAGAGCATTGTTGACCTGCCTGCTACAATCAAAGATGTTTGCATGCTGCACTGAACATATGCTCTAGGTACTCTCCACAGGGGCTGGCAGATTGCTTCCTCAGTGCAATCATTGTGTTGCTGCTGCTGCTGCTATTCTCCTGCCCAAATGCAGGTCTGAAACTGACACAATAATTTTCAGTTCTGCTTTACGTATTCCTGATGCTGGGACTCTCCGAGGACTGCAGTTTAAAAAGGTACTATCTCTGGGCCTGCCCTGAAAAGCGGAAATCCCTAGAGATCTGGGGACTTGTATTTTGGATTTTTTTATTTATTTTGGGCTAGAGTTTTAAGAATATAACTTATCAGTTGTTAGATAAAAAATTCAAACTGAGCTCTACTTTGGCTTTAAACCTGAGTTCTCTCCTAAAACTGATGTTGGCACTGAAGACAGCCTTCCTCATGCAGTAACTCTACATACAGGTGTGCGGGATATGAGCAGCTTATGAAATGTTCTCTTTGATAAACAGCATGATGAAAATAAATTGCCTTATATAAATAGTGTTATGAACTCAGTGTGCCATTTTGCCTTTATTGGATGTATGTGGGTTGCTTAGATCAGCAATATGTGCACTGTGATCCTAGCAGGCCTTGGAGGTCCCTCGGTGTGGGAGGTTGGACTCACAGGGGTTAAAAACAGGAAGGTGATGTTTAGGAGAAATTGCTGTGCTGTTGCTGTTCAATTCCCAGTCACCACAGTGTGTAGAGCAGAATGACAAACTTTATGTTTGCACTGCTGAGGTGTTAATCCAATTTCTGTGTTGACAGTCCCTCTTTCCTTCCAGCAGAAGCAACTCAACATTTTACTCTACGTTTTTCCTCCTTCATTTTTTCCAGGGCCCATATGGGCATTTTGGCTTTGAGTTGAAGCATGGGACATGGTGGTGCAAACAAGCAAACTTTGCATATGGGCTGCTGCTTTGTTACAGCAGCTAATGTCTGTTCAGCTGTGAGCAGAAATCTGTTTAAAGAGAGTATGAGATAGCAATGCAGCTGGTTAGGCAAAAGTTTCAACTTTAGAAACATCTTGAGAAGGCAGAGAAGAAGAATGAAGTAGGTGTCATGTGAAGAACAAAAGAATGATCCTAACTGAAATAGCATTATTAGGATAAAATCACTCTCTGGATCCATTCAGGCAATGATGGATGAGATGTGTACACAACATTGATCACTGCACATTTTATTTCCTCACTCTGTCTATTACCTGACAGGAGAGTGTACTACCTCATTCTTATCAGCTTCTACTTCTCTGTGAGATGCCCAAATTTCACCTGCACTGAAACTTTTCCCCACTTACGGCAGTGTGCAAGGATCTTTTAATGGCTCTGAATCAACCGTTAGGTCTTTGTTGAGCTCCCTTGCCCTATCCAGCCTCAGACCAAAATCAGAATGTGTTCTTCTTTTCTTTGTCAAGTATAGGTATCTGCTGGACCCCTGGGGTTAGTCTCCTATGCCTGCTTATTGGAAATACTGAGGGAGCTTCAAAAGCACAGAGCCAGCAGACAACCAGGCACGTTAGGGGATGCTGCATCTTACCCTGATGAAACTGGTTAGGAGTTGAAGCCAGATGAAACAGCAAGGGGTCAAAACCTCAGTATCTCTCTCAAAGATAATATTATTGTGAAAGCTATTTTTTTCAGGTAGTTGTGCCTCTTTTCTTTTTCCTCCCCCTCCCCCTCCCCCTCCCCCTTCCCCTCCCCCTCCCCTCCCCTCCCCTCCCCTTTCATAAAGTTATTCATATGTTCCTGTTCCTTTTGGCAGCCTAATCAGGCCCAAAGATCAGTAGAAATTGCTTCTGCTGGAAACAAGAACTAGCTCTCCCAGTAAAATGTTTCTAGAGGTTGATTTTGTAGCTGGGGGTTCAGTTCCTTTCTTACAGATAATTATATGTCTGTCAGAAGTGGACTACAGGAAATTTTTAGATTGATACCATTGGAATATATTGTAAATACACTAGGGAGTGAAGACCAGATTATTGGGTACTGTGCTGTGGGCAGCACCACAAAAAATCAATGTCAAACAAATCCAGAATGTGCCAAATCTAGCTTCCTTGCCATTTCTGCTTTGGCCATCTCTAGGCACAGCAGTGCCACTCATTAAATGATACTGAAATAATCCATTGAATTTTAAACAAATCCAAATTTTAAACAAACCCTCAGATCATGGCTCTTGTTCAAGTGAAATGCACAATTACCTCCTCTATTAAAAATGCTAATGAAGCCAAAATGGGGTTGGGTGGGGGGCAAAGCCATTGTTTGATTTTAATGAAACATATTTTCTTTTTGAATTTTATTTTAATGAGAGATGTCCTATTAAGCTTAATACAGTCAACCTTCTGATAAAAGCCCTTATCAAAAACCAAGTCATAGAAAAATAAATTAATTTAACTGTGGAAGCTAAACAAAATGGACCATTTTCTTCGATTGGAAGCGAACGGGAATGTGATCTTATAACACCGTACTAATTAGTATTTCTGATATATAAATTAAAAACATTAAGTGAATAGCGAGATGATCCATAGCTTCCCTAGACAGAGTAATAAATGTGAGCCAGTTTTTTTTAGACAAAAAACTGATATAATTAGAAGACTGTTAACATTTTTTTTAACTGCGTGAAATGAACGAGCCACAGGAGACCAGTTCATCATAATAATTAAAGTTCAGAAATAGTTTTATATTACCATAAGTAAGAGTTGATATATATCTTTTTAATTTACTGTAAATAGCCTCCCTCAACAGAAATATGCATCACCTTCGGGTGATGGTTCTGTTTGTTTCAGATCCTCCATTGTCTGTTATTTGCCAAGGGCATACATTAAATACCTTCCTAATGTGAGGAACATATGGATTACCACTTCATAACAAGAGCAAACAAGCACAACAATTTCTCTCCAGTTCCAGCATACACACTGAGTATGATCATTTCATATTGCTGCATTTCAGAATTTCTTTAAATTCTGAATGCAGTCTTTACAATAAAAGTTTATGAAGTATAAAGTATGACAAGGAAGTGATATCCAGCCTAGGCATACTTTGTACTCTAGGGAACTTAATACATTGTACATACTTTGTACCCTAGGGAACATAATACCATTTAATAACATTTACCATTCCTATTATTATGGTATAGCTTGCATGATTTGCATAGTGCAGTGGGCAAATATGGCCACTGGCTCTGTCACAGCACCTGCTGAATGTCAGCCAGCAAAGAGCTTGTGAAGCTCTCAGGACAAAATTGTAATGAAGAAATGATGTTAATCCTTTCTGTTTCAAAACGTTTTTGGTTTGGGGCATTATGAGACAACCAAGGTGGTGGGTTTGGTTTGGTCATGGCAGTGCAATCTGAGCCTTATGTGGCTCTCATTGTTGTCACTTTGGAGAAGGGGCAGGGTCTGCACCCTGGGGGAGCTCTGCTGCTGCTTTGTCCTCTTCCTCCGCTGAGCTGTTTGCAGGATACCCCTTGAACTGCAGGGCCAAAGAAATGTAAATCTTGTGTGCCAAGCTCTACTTCTGCATGTAAAAAACAAAACAAAACAAACTTACTTGCTTGAACTTGATCTGGGTCCTTCAGTTAGGATCTCTGGTAGGGTCTCTCAAAATCCTGCCCCGAGCATTCAGCAGCCCCACAGCCTGCAAGACTGTGATCCTTCTGGCTGGTGCATGGCCTGCTCTGAAAGTGAAAAGTATCTTTGTGCCTTTAGGAACACTGCAGGCAAGATTGCTTTTCCACTCTAAAATATATTGCTTTCTGCAACCCTGGCTCTTAAACCTCTCTTAACTCGTGTTCATTTGTTATTTTAAGTCCTGTCTTTCCATATTCAGGCCTGAATCCCTTGATATATTTGCAAGCTTACTTCAGTTGTTCCTGTGTGGATGTTTTAAGGCCAGCAAATAACTTTTTTTCCCAGCGTATGCAAGTGTCTTCTCCAATAAATAAAAAACACATCTCACATCAGTGGGCGCCCCGGGACCTCCATAACAATCCACTTCTGTTCAGCTCTGATGGTGTGGGGACACAGTTCAATTGTGTTCTGTATCGCAAAGGACTGCCATTTCAACGCAGGACCAATTTTCCACTTTACTTTTAAGGAAGAATAGGACATCACTGTGTTGGGATGAAAAACAAACAAGCAAACAAACAAAACCACAGTGCATTGTGCTTTAACTTGTGGCTATTCTGCTCTACATCTGTCTTCAGAAGAGTTTAAGTAACATCAGCTATGTAGTGCCAGCAGTACAAGAAGCCAAACTTTGAGTTTAAAAGATTCCTCTGCTGCTCTTCACAGGCACTGTGAACCCATAGCTATTGTCTATTTCTAATCATTGACAATGGATTTATTTTGGCTTTCAATCATCATTTTCAAAACATATCTCTGGGTCACGAATCCTCTTTTCCCAGTAATGCCCAGGGACATACCCGGCAGGCACAGAAGTGTGCACTCCAGATTGCAGAACTGGAAGGAGACTGCAATCTTTCTTTGTGACACCAACAGCGCTTTCTAACATGAGCTTGTGAACAGCTGTATTCTGGGAGCTGTATCTCAGTAGTGTCTCTTAGCCCTATTGTGGAATGGAGAGCAAAGAGGGACCATAAATAAGAGGTATGAGATAGTGTTGCTTAGGAAACAAGCATCTGGACAAATGGGTGAATTCAAGAGTCAAAGAGCTTATTACTGGTAAATAGAAAGTGTATCTGAATGTATTGATTTATTTGTAGATCATAAATAAGCTGGCAGTTTTGATCCCTCCAAGCACTTCAAATTTGTCCTGATTACTTTTTTCTAATTCCCAGAAGAGGAGTTAAGAATTGGTCTGGGTTAAAACTACAGGGAAAAGTTTAAATGGTCTGGATTAAATTCCTGGATGTGTTGTGGACTTTAATGTTTTGCTGGGTACATCCCCAAATTACTGCAGTGTGCCTCAATGCTCCAGCTTTATACGCAGAGTAACAGGCGTTCCCTGAGATAACGGCAGGGTAGGAACTGAAGCCATATCTGCTAGGCCAATAGGCACTAATTGACATAAATGTTGAGAAAAATCTCACAAATTGACTTAATAATATTTACTCTCACTGAGGTAAAGCCAGGGCCATGAGCAAAAAAATGCTCGTGATAAAGTCCCGTCCAAACACTCAGTGATATGTGTTAGTGTAGTCTTTGTAGCAACTATAGTATAGCTCTTGTTATAAAAAGAGCTGTAAAATTTTGTCTTACGTTGAAGTTTCTCATGGGAAGCTGCCACCTGGGAGGCAGTAAATCTCGAGAGAAGGCAGTGAGGTGGGGGTTAGCCCTTGCTGCCTCCCAGAGCACCTTCCGGCTGTACACAACCACTGTGCTTTGCAGTAATGGAATGTGAGGTGGTGCAGAGTGGCTCAGGGTCTCACCCTAACCTCCTTCTGGATGAGACCTAATGATGGTGGGGAAAATGATCTGCTCCCTCCTGGGTGTAGAGATGCAGTTGTCTGTGTGGGGACTCGGGGACTGAATCTTTGAGAGAGGGGGGGAGTTTCTGAATGCTCCCTGGGGCAAGGTTTTCCAAGGAGACTCTGCACAGTTTTGTGTTAGAGGTTCAGATTTTTCAAAGGAAATTCAAAGCTGCCATGTAAAGTGATTTTTTGAAAGCCCAGGCCTGGTGATGAGTGCCAGCCTCTGGTACTGCTCCTAATGCTTACAGGCTGAAGTGGAAGAGCCACCCTACTCAAACTGAGGGTGGATGTGAAGACATGAGACCTCAGCCAAGAGGTGAAATAACCTCTGTACTGTGCCTGAGTGAGATGCTAGGAGTGCAGGCCTCTTTTCTAAAGCTGCTGTCCATTACTGGGCCTAGGCCATGGCCCTTAGTGATAGGAAGGCTCAGGAGGCTGCCATTTTGTTCCCAGGTTTGCTGCTTTTGGCCGTATCATTTTGTGGTGTCCAGGATTGTCCATCTGTCTTCCATCATGCTATCTGAGCATGCTGCTGCTGCCCAGTTCAGAGGATGATTATGAGATTAAATTTCTTATTTTCATAAACACTGGGAGGTTTGGGTGTGACAGGTGTTGTACACTCATAGCTGATAGGATTAAGATGTTTTATTGATAAGGACATATGTGGGGAGGATAACAATTTACTTCTGAGCTCCCATACAAACCAGCCTTAATTTTCATCTGTCATCTTGAGACACACTAGGCAGGAGAGTAAATTCCTACAGTCAGACTGGAAAGAGCATTCCTATAATTCTGATTTAGTACCACTTCATTTTAGCCCCAGCCTCTCATCAGCTATACGCAGATGGTAATTTATGTTTTAATGGGCAGAGCACTTTACTGCCCACAGGGTTCTAAACCAAGCCAGAATTTATGTCCCGTGCCTCTGAAATACCATATTTTTATCTCCCTGGCACTTGGGGGTGGTAGAGTTGAATCTGTTGCTGTGCTTTGGTGGGAGGGGGTTTCAGCTGTGGCTTTTGTTTGAAACCAGAGGCAAGTGGCAGCAGATGCAAGAGAAGGGTTTGGTTCTGCAACAGGGATGAAGGAGGAATCAGGAAAGCAAGTACTCTCATAGGGTGGTTATACTGTTTTTACCTCAGCTCACTTATAAATTTATCCTTTCCTAAAGGTACAGCCTTCTGGTTTTCTTGATGAGGGCAGGGAACTGCTGCTTGCAGCAGCTGCTGGAAGAGGGCCCTCCTGCAGGCACAGGGCCAGAGCACAGGGTGCTCCATGCTTTCCATTTGCTCTTGTGTTGCAAGGAGGTATGAGAACATTTTTCTCAGCACAGAAGTGACCTCATAGCAGAAGGACTTGCTCAAGACACAGAAGTATTGTGTATATCTGAGCCTATTTATGCAGACTAAAATCTTCAGAGAGGCAGTGGGAGAAGGCACTTGAGTGAGGGCTAAGGGAGGTGAAGCACTCTAGATATCCTGTTTTTTCAGGCCTGTACCCTGTTGGTCCTGTCCTCTTCATCAGATCGATTTAGAGCAGGCAGCTGGTTGGCATTTGAAGCTGGGCTGGGAGCTGGTGCAGTTCTCAGAGCATGTTGCTTTCTCTTCGACCCGTTCCAGGGCTAAGCACACGCTGATGGCAGGGCTGGGGGAAAGCAAGCCACATAGCTTGCCTTGGTATTGACTTAACCAGTTTGCTTCTCTCTATCCTGAGGGGAACAGGAAAGTTAATTTTCTTGACTGTCCTAAAAGTTGGAAAGGGGAAAAAAAGCTTTCTTTAGCAAAGAGGTGTTAGGGGGCAATCCCTTTTTTTAGTGCTGAAATTTATCATTATTGCTTGGAGAGTAGTGACGGTGAAGCTCTTGTGGACTAATGCTCTCAGGAAGGATGGCTTGACAGTGACTGCAGTGATACCGGTCCTTGACATGTGACATATGCCAGTCAGAACTGGGAGCTCTGCAGGTAGAGTTGTTTCTAATCTTATCTGCAGGCTTCCATTTCCTGAATCTCCAGTTCTAGTAGGTCTCAATTAAAACTCCCCATTCAGGCAACCTGTCCATTATCTGCTTTTAGTAAATTTTCCACAAGTTTCCAACTAGCAAACTTTGCTGGGCATTTAATTTAAATATGTGGCAGCCAAATTTCTTTGTTCTAGGTGTGGGGTGGGATTATTTTTGAGAGTATAAAATCGACTGCGGCTAGTTGATTCTGTTTTATTAGTCACAAACATTTCCTAACAATTAAAATGCTGTCAGGTGAGAAGGGTGTGTTTGTGTGCATGGTACATGAAGTAATTACTGTTTGCAGTGGAGAAGACTGGGTTAATACATTAAAGAATATACATCATTTTTCTTAAAAACATATTGTAGCTAAGAAATAGATGAAATGTAGAAAGTTGGAAATAAAAAAATCACAAAGGACAGCTATGATGGTACAAAACATATATATCATTTTAATAGTATGATTTACAGCAGATAGTGCTTTCAAAACCTTAGAGATGTGAGGGATTATAGATGACAGGTACTAGAAACAAACAAAGTAAAATAGTCCCTACTGCTAGGCTTTCATGAACTTGGTGTGAAGCAGATTGCAAGAAGGGGACAAAGCAGGCAGCTGGGAATAGAAATGTACAGTGTCGCAAAAAAAAAAAAAAAAAAAAAAATTCAGCTTGCCACTGACAAGTACTACCAGGGGCTGAATTACAGTCATCACAACCTGAACTTTTTGGAAGTTTTGCAGAAAAACTGGGGCTTTATTCATGCTAAAATCAAGAAGTGCTGATGCTCAAAGGAAGCTGTGTTGGAGAGGCCAACCAAAGCTTTGGCAGACCAGACAGACAGGCAAGGCTGATTCTCCAAATCTGATTTTGGTTCTGTCTCAAAGAGGCATCGTTTATGTGCTACCATCCATAGCAGAAAACACCAAAGTATGCCAAATTAAACATCCTGCTGTTACCCTGAGGACTGGTTGGAGAATCCCCACTTCTGCTGCTCTGTTACCAGTTGGGAATTGTGGAACAAGTGGCTGGTTTAAATTTGTCTGCCTTGGGGGTGCTGGCTGTTGTTCTGGGAGGCAGGCAGTCTGACGTGCTGTTGAGATTGACAGTGCTCTCTCACAGTAATTCCTGTGTTGGAGAAGATGTTGACACTCTCATAGTCAGGGCATCTCCTGTCCCAGGAGATGCTTGAGTTTGGAAGGATGGTTATCACTGCTTTGTTAAAGCCATTTTGGCCCCTGAACATCCCAGTTTGAATTACTGTTCACTGCTCCTGAGAAGATCTATTTAAAACTCATTGGTTTTGTGGATATATTTTTAACATGTGCAAACATTTCTCTGGCTTTGTACAGATTGACATCTGTAGTGTTTGCTTTGTGATTCACCTTTAAGTAAAACTAGTAGTGAGGTTTAAATTACATAAACCCACTAGACAGGCCTTTCTTAGAATAGCTGCCAGGCTCTTGTGAACCTCCTGACGGCAGTGTTCTTGACTGCTGACTGGGTAAGGGAACTTCAGACAAGGTGAGGCTCATGAGATGCTTCTCAGAGGAAGATTTTTTTGGATCTCAGCAGATAACTAGGCAGCTGCTTTATGTTTTAAACAAGCTCAAAGGCATGGATCAGCTTGTCTATGACTTGGTGTGCAACCTTGTCACATTTGTACGAATGTGGAATGTAGGG
Source organism: Oxyura jamaicensis (assembly GCF_011077185.1). Lineage (NCBI taxonomy): Eukaryota > Metazoa > Chordata > Aves > Anseriformes > Anatidae > Oxyura > Oxyura jamaicensis. Next base: position 14,884,374 of record NC_048907.1, on the reverse strand, counting down.
GGAATGTATCAATTGAAAACTCATGGCTAGTATGCTGTATTTTTTCAACAGAGAATATTTGGGAGATTGTTTGTGCATAAATAATTATTAAACCAGTCATTAACACAGAGACCTCCATAGCTAGCACGCTGGAGTGCATGATTCATCCTCACCTCCCCTGCACCTGACTGCCGCAGCTGGGCTCAGGCAGCCATTCTCTCTGGGATGAAGGAAGGACAAGAGCTCCATTCACCAAAGGCACAGCTGTAATAGCATCTGACCAACGCGAGGAATTCATGAACACGTCTCTTTTCTAAGAGCTCCTATCCCCATGCTGACTTCCCAGCAGGTCCTACCCATGTTGAGACCTGCACTGGGTTGATAGTACCTCTTCTTCTCCTTCCCTGCATGAGGGCAGCTATTTCTGCTTTGATCTTGCTGTTAATGAGCTTTGTGTTGCTCTTCTTTAGGGCTGGGTGCTGCATCTGACCTGTCATGTGTATGTTACGGTGCTCAACATGGGTTCTTTGAAGCTGGAGTTAAAAGGAAGTGAAGACTTTTATTTCCCAATGCAGGATCATGCCCTTCTAATATGAAAGCATTTTACATTTATTTAATCACTGCAGCCTGGAAGAATTTCTCCAAGCATTTAATATGCGTTATTGTTGAGAAGCTGTTAAAGAGGCTCAATTCATTTATATTAATTTCTGTTATATCACAACAGAACATCCACTTCCTTCTAAAATTACGTTGTGCTAAGCACTGAAATTTCTTTCTTGTAATGCTTGGTTGAAGGCTTATTCAGTCGTACCATGGTTACAGGTTTCATAATATTTGGCAGTCATTTTCTCTCCAGGTTTTTGCTGCTGCAGTAGAGGGCTAGAGATACCTGCTGCTCTTTAAGTATATTAGTTTATTTTAGAAACAGACCTCTTTCCTCCAGTTCTTTGCAAGACACATTGCTTATTTATCAAATAAGGTTTGTGCTAGCCTTGCTTTGTATCCTAGTATCTCATCTTCACAACTGCGAAAAATTAAAGACTCAAGTTTTCACAAAGGTAGAAAATCGTCTATGGGAGATAATGGTGGCAGCAGTGATACAGGTCCTCACTGAGACCAGTGCAAGCATGGCTGTTTGAAGCAGTGGCTGATGGACTCAAATGCATATGTGCCGATAGATCAGGATCTTGGTGAGCAAAATCAAAGCTACTCCATTACCTTAAATGCAAGAACTGTTTAGTTCTCCATCCTTAAATGACATCCAATGGCATCAGCTGAATTAGCTGAAATTGTCAGGCTGTCTGCCTGAAATACTCCCATATAAAAAAATAACACAATACCATGTCTTTTGCAGCCACAGAAAGAGCCCACTTTGGAGTACTTTCTAAATTTGAAAGAAATTATGACTTGTAGCCACTTAATTTTAAAGTACTATCATTTCAATTTCCTTTAATGGTTATCTTTCTAATATTTATTATGTAAAGAAATTTACCTACTTTTTTCAATTGAATTTCTATAAACTCCATTACCTTATACATAGTCGATAGTTATGAAACTAAGGATGCAGAAGGAAGTTTCAGTTCAGCTAAAAGATAAAAATTAGCAGCTAGGATGGCAATGTCTGTGTTCTGCAGGAATATTTCTACAGGAAAGTGAGTGTATCCACTGGCATGAAGATGCCTACCTCAGTGAGAATGGGTCAGGTTTGAAGAAATTAATAATATGTCACGTGAATAGGGAAATCACTGTCTTATATTGATGGCATCAACTGAAGCTGGCAGCTGGCAGGTTCAAAGTAAAAAGAGGTACAGTGTCACTGACTGTATAACCCCTGGAAGCCCTTGCCAGAGGATGCCGTAGATGATAAAAGTTTACATGGGTTTATAAATGTGATGGTTTTACTCAAGTGGGCAGCCGAGCTCCACCACAATCGCTCTCTCACTCCTCCCCTCCTCAAAGAGGAAGGGGGAGAAAAGACAACACAAAGAGCTCGAGGTTTGAGATGAGAATGATTTAATTAAAGGGAAAGGGAATGGGGAGAAAAAGAAACAAAAGAAACAACAAGGCCGCGCAGAAGCACAGAGAGAAAGGAAAAAAAGTTATTCTCTACTTCCCATCAACGAGCGATGTTCGGCCACATCCCGGGAAGCAGGGCCTCAAAACGCGTACCGGTTGTTCAGGAGAGCCCCTCCCCCACGAGAGTCCCCTTTTATTGCTGAGTGTGACATCAGGTGTTATGGAATATCCCGTTGGTTGGTTTAGGTCAGCTGCCCTGGTGATGTCCCCTCCCCATCAATTGCCCACCCCCAGCCTGCTGGCTCTTGGGGGCTTGGAGGGAGTTCTGATGTTGTGTCAGCACTATGCAGCAATAGACACAACACTGGAGTGATACCAGTGCTGTTCCAGCTATGAGTGCAGAGCACAGCACTGTGTGGGCTGCTGCAGGGAAAGGTGACTCCATCCCAGACAGACCCAACACAGTAAAGCAAAATGATAAATAAATAAATAAATAAAATCAATTCACTAGTACTAAATTCAGTTTTTGGGGTAGTTTCTGTGAAGTAGGCTTCTGCTGGCTCTTGGAAGGCTTGGGGCATTTTTTGAATGCCTGCCTTGTCCTGATGCTCTCCCTTAGATATCCTCCCTCAGGGATCTTTGGGACCACATTGAGGAGAGAGCCGTACTTGGGGTCTGCCTCAGCTCCTAACCAGAACAGCCACACCAGCACAAACCCTATGTGGCAGCCAGGCCCATGGTAAAAGGAATACTCCCTGTTCCTTCCTCTGCACAACCCTGCCTGTTTCTTAATTAATTCTTAATAGTGAGATGAACTGGGCAGGGGCAGGGAAGAGACGTGTTGAACCCAGTGTTTCTTGTGTTCTGTGCCACCAGAAGGAAGGAGCAGTTCAGCAAATGGGAGAACCCCCTCTGCGTGGGATGTTTCCTATTTTTCTCCCACACCTGGGTCTAGCTGAGTAATGGCTATTTTTAGTGTGCAGTTCCCTGGCCTCCATGTGGCCATTTGGCTGCAAAACCAGGTCTTGTCCTTTAATGTATGTCCCTTAGCCAGAAGCCATCTAACAAACCGCTGATGTAAGATTGGAATTTTCCTGAGGCAAAGCTTCCCTCTCATTCCAGAATGAGAGGTAGTTGTGGACATGGTTTGGTTAATCTAAAGCTCTAAAAGGAAAGTTTAAACTTTTTTGGTAGATAGTCATGGGAGGAACTAGGCTGCAAGCATCAAAACGCAAAGCATCAAAATGATTGCTTGCTTTAAAGCACTTAATGTGTAAAGCAGAGACAATGCACTTGAATTGAGCTATTAATCTCCATTCCTGCTCACTCCCCTGCATAGCAGGCTACTGCAGAGATAGGCAGGAGTCGGCTTGCCTTTACTTTTGGTTACAGCACACTGCAATCACATCATTCCTGTTTCCGACACACCCTCTATGGGGCCTTGCTCTTCCACATGCCACCCAGGGAAGCAGTCTGTCAAATCGCACAACTTGCTGTGGCTTTAACTTCAAGCTGCTCCATTTTCCCCATTAGCCGTCTACATTATATCCTCTTTCAAATCCTCACTGCAGTTTTCAGCCCCTCTTTTCCCTGGGAATTAAATCAACAGATGTTGTATCATCCACTGCAAATTTTAATCTGCCTTTGCTTCCAGGATATGTTGGACATTTAAGAGTGAGTTAAGTAGAAGCAAAGGAGGAGAAAGAGGAGGAGGAAGAAACAGATGGTCACTGGTACTGCTGAACACTATCATCCATGAAAATCTCAAATTGGCAGCCACAAGGCATGGTGGTGCCAGACTGCAGATGTAGTGACATGGGCTTCAGGCTTCCTATTTACTGTGAAGCTCTACTTAGAAGAGTAAAGGCTTAGCGCTAACCTACAGAGACAGTATGCAAGAGAGCAGGCCAGACTGCACTGTTTTGTTCATGGCACAAGGTGTGTGCATCAGAAAATAGCATTCTGGAGTTTTTATGGTCCTGTTGGTGAAAGATTTAAACAATATGAAGGTATATGTAAATTCTGTTTTCGCTTTGCTACAGTCTTGTGTGATTTAAAGTGAGTCATAAGAAGCCCAAGCCTGTAGTCCTTGCACCTCCCAGGAACTGTGTTGGCGTTGGCTAGCTGGCCGTCCCTGTGAACATCAGCTAATGCTGGCAAGACTATGCCCCTTCGCCTCAGCTCTCTGGATTGAGGCAGTTCCTTTGGCAAGCATGAGCAAGTTGTGCAGTATAGCACCAAGTTATTTCTCTTTTTGTAAATACACATCAAGTACTGATAAATTCCTAGCTCTCTGTTCAGCTGTGCTTCATTTTTTAATTTGCTCCCGTGCCAGTCCCTTTAATAGTCAACTTCTTTTTCCTAGGTTGCCTGGCTTGTTTCAGTGACATCCCCAGTAGAAAATGAAAATAAATGCTCCTTGAGGCCTAGAGTGCATGTTACCTAGAGAGGGGTTGTTATGGTCCTGCACTGTGAAACATTTCCCATTTGTGGTGCAACCTTTGCACCAGCTTTTTTGCGGACATAATCTACTGGAAAATCATGTTTAATCCTTGGTATTATCTACATCTGTTGACTTGTTTTTAGCATGCTTTCCTAAAGAGATGGGGTGGAGGGGTGTGTGTCCTGCTTTCACCCTAATTTGAGAAAGGTAGAGTTTGCAAAGATACCGAACTGCTGTAAACTTCATGAGATAAAACCTGCTATATAAACAAGAGAGTCTACATTAAGGCTCCTTCTGACAAAAAGAGCCACAGCATCATCTCACTGCTTGTTAGACACCAGTGAACCCACCGAGCAGAGCACTGTTACACGGCCCAGTGTAAGGAAAAATCTGAGTTGGATCTTACTGGATCTTGCTTTATTGTAGCATATTTTACACAGATCTGAGATGTACTGCTTTATTTTTAATTTTGTCTATGTAGATGTGGACAGTGCTTACACTTAACCATCTCTTAGGTGGTTTTTTTTTGTTTGTTTACATTGTTTGCATTTCCTCCCCATTCAATATTATACATTTAATATTATACTTTTTATAGATAAGGAGTCATATTACTGGAGTATATTACTGGTCTAACACCACTCTCTCTCTCTCTTTTTTTTTTTTTTTTCCCCAGAAATTGAAACTGTTATTTAAAACTGAGTTCATAAACTGAGCTTGTTTATGCAACTTTTTAAGGATCTTATTATGAATATTTAAATTTCTAAATAATTACATGCTAAACATATTTACAATTAAGATTTTCTTTTAATTTGTCCTCCTTTACAGTGTTTAGAGGCATCGTTATTTCAACTGAGTAACCGGCATGCGTCTGTTTTCTCTATTTATATGGCAGTTTTCCAGACAGTACCTGTTTTATAAGACTCTTTATAGAGATCTATATTTCAAGCAATGGGGCTCATGGTCTGTATTTCATCAGTGACCTACACCTGCAAACCTTGTAAGATCATTGCTGAATGGAACTCTTAAGAGGATACATTTATTCTTCAGCAAGGATTTTTGTTCTGTGCTGTATCATAACAGGTGACAGACCAAAACATAACAGTGAGTTATTCAATGTAATTTCTTGAGCTGGATGTACCATTTGTGGTAGATGTTTTGTTTTGCTTCTGCTTGTTTTGAGTTGTCCACAAGCTGTTTGTGGTTTGAGCGCATTACTTGACATCTGAAATTTCCCACGTAGCTTTCCTAAATGACAGTAGTCTGTAGATTTGTGTGTACATGAGGTACTGTGAGTTTTCTTCCTGCATACAGTACTAATAATGAGTAGGTATGTTCATGGCCGTTGCTTGTTGTGGCTTTGAATAACACCCTCTTAAAAAGCTTTTCACACCCAGAATATGTGAATCTCTTGTGTACGTGTTACATGGGCCATACGTATGGTGAGAAGCTGTCCTGTGGATAAGAAAGGTGATGCAAATGTGGCGTGGGGTCTTACTCAATGTGCACAAGTTGTTCTGTCTTGCTGATCTCTTCCCATCTGCTTGTGGCTGAATGGCAGTGATATCTCCCACTGTGGGGTAACTGTTGCTTTGTTCTGCTGGTAGCAATTCCAAAACCAGTATTAAAATTGGCAGCAAGTGGTCAGGAAGTGATGATGAATCAATTTTGAAAGAGTCGGGGTCCAAATATGCCATAGTTTCAAATTCTTCAGCTTCCAATTAAATTGAAGTTAAATCAAAATGTTGTTCAATTTGAAAGATAGAAATGTTTGATTTTGAAAGCCACAACAAAAAAGGGCTTTTTCCTTGATTTTGTTTTTCTTCACTGTAACAGAGTAAGATCCAGGCACCAGCAAAATGTGCTGCAGCAATTGTGCTTTTCAGCCCGAAGCATGACTTGCTCTGCGTGCGTTTTGTCTCACTCTGAACACATTTTCTCTGTGTGGTGCTGTTACGCATGTAGTAAGGACTAAACCTGAGCTAGAGATTTCTGGAGTGCTGCTCCTGTGCTTGTTGAAGCCGTCTTTTTGCTAAAGCAAGACAAGCTTATGGCTTTGTATCTACAGATACTCACTTCAGTATGAGTAGTGGGTGACCCGTGGGCTGGCCATGTGATATGAATGCATCTAGCTGAGAGAAATGAGAGCATATAAACACTCTTGTCCCCTAAATGAAAATTACAACTTGGTGTAAAGATACATGTAGAAGATATGATGAGGTAAAGAGAAAATACCACAAGAGTGTGTTATTTGTAATATAGGCAAATAAATTTACTCTGGCAAAGTCCTCCGATGTCCCCATTGCAAACAGAGAATTAAGACAACAGCGGCCACTGGAGCTGTACATCTGGTGGGCAACACCAGGGCTACCTGACCCAAGCTGTGGCCAGTATGGAAAAATAAAGGCAATCGTCTCATGGTCCTATAATTACCGGTCCTAATTAAAGAGCCCCTTGGAGCTCTCCAGGACTGCACCAGGCTTTGACCTAGGATCTCTCCCTGAGGTGGGACACCTCTCAGGGCAAGACTTGCGTCCATGTGTCCAGGGGCTGCTGCGAGGGGAGGAGACCTGGTTTGTTGGACAGCTGGGGTCTCAGAGGGTGTAACCGAGTGGGGACTTGATACAAAGGCATGAGTGTGCATACATCTTGGAAAGAGAATTGGGCCCTATCTGATTACTGTGCTTTGTGGGAAGTCTCCTGTACCTGCGGGCCTTTGAAGCAGGTGGCCTTGTTTTTTCTTGGCATTTGAGGATGTGGGAACATCTACCAAGATCATGACCAGAGCACAAGAATCGTTCTGAAGAGATTATTTATGTGGTTACCTTAATCAAAAGCAAAACCACTTCATTCAGCACCCAGGGAATGCAGAAATGAGGGGAAAAGTGGTTTTCTTGAATAGATAAACTTATTACAAGTTACTCATTATACATAAAATAATAGGATGTACCACATGTTACGGGGAGTTCAAGCTAGGAAATGTGTCACTTGCCATGTTCCTCTAATTTCCTGTGTATTCATCTAGAAGGTACTGATTCAGACTCTGTAATAGGCTTGTTACACACTTAAAAAGAAAAAGGCCCCAAATCCACAGCAAAACTCTTAAAACTTTTTACAGCGAAAGCTGTGCTGTGTTCTTATATGTGTTTGAATTTGAATATGAATAAGCAGAACAAGAAAACAAGAACTTGAATTTTCAGTACTCCAGTGCGTAGATGAATAGATGAGTGAAGAGAGAAAGAAGAATAAATGATTAAAAAAAATCCCTAAGTAAAATAAAAGGCTTGTAATAAGCCTTGTTTTTGTGCAACACTCTGGGAGCAGAACCATCTGTCCTCTTGCCTCAGACACCATCCCTTTTGTTTGCATGGTCCTCTCAAATTTAAATTAAAAGAGGAGAGTTTTAGGGATGCCTCATTATCTGTATTTTCTTTATGGAAACAACTCCCAGTGCAACTTGATGTTTTCTTCAGTGCCTAGGATCTGAGCAGGGGCTGGATTGGAAGAAAAGCCTTTTGGATATATTTTGCAGCATGCTGTTTTAATTAGAGTATTGTCTTCTCTTGGCTGTTTGCAGATCTCCAAAGAAACATTGTGGCCTGCTGGGTTTTTCACTAGATGTTTGTGTGATTGATCTTCTTACCATTTTTTGCCTTTCGAGATTCTTTCATTTCTGGAAGCAGGTTTCCAGTTTGCATTTGTCTTTTCTGTACCACCTCTGCTTCTGTGGCGGGTGCTGGGCAGTAGCCAGGGCTGTGGGGCTCTGCGTCTCCGCTTCATGCCAGGGCTGCTCTGGAGATGAAGCACTTGTGTCCTGCACAGATTTTGTCACTTGTGTGGCACCTTTATTTTATTTTAGTTTTCCCTGAAAGAGAGGATGGAGGGGGCTTGTTCTCAGTGAAATGAAGGGGTGCTTTGGAGAGATGTCACCAAATCCAACATCCAGAATGGCAACTCACAATATGCTGCTTTTCACTCACAGGAAATGTTTTGTTTCAATGAAAGTGATAGAGAAGTAAAAACTCTAGGACACAAAGAGAAGAAATGAGGGTAGGGTACTCGGAGAAAAGGAAGCTTCAAGCTTAGGCTGGTTCCACAAAGATCTTTTTGTTCTAAGTTGTACAAGCCAAATGCAAGCAGTTGGTACATACCAGTGCAATGGGAAGTTTAAACCCAATGTGACATTAGGTACTGTATAAAAGGAAAAGAGCCTTTATCTTGTTTACTCTACTTCGTAGGTCTCCTTGGAACACTCACATGTTATCTTTCTAATAAATTGTTGCTTTATTTGAAATTAAAGTAACTCCTGCAATCACTCTCAAATGTTAAGAGCAACCTAGTATTAGGAAAGTTTGATGAAAACACAAGTCTTGGTTAAAAAGCTATATAGATTGCCTTCAGATATGCTTCCTGATTTAAAAGGATTTTCTTTTTCTTTTGCATTTTCTCAGCTGAAAATGAAACACGGAAAATTAATAGTGATAATCGACACCTTCCTCCCACAATCTGCTGTTTGTGTGTGCCCTGGTGAAAACTAGTTTGAGGTGTTCGGCTTCTGAAGGAGAAAGTACTAGTTTCTTTTTTTTTTTTTTTTTTTTTTTTTTTTTTGTCCCAGACTCTCTTTTTCCTCTGATTCTTTACTTTAGAAGATTTTTCCCCTGCTTTCTTAAATCATTCTTTTTATAAATTCTTCCCCTCTCCTCTGATGTTTCAGTATATCAGGACTGCCAGACTTGATTGTTCTGCGGTTCCGTGCAGACGATGTCATTGCTTCACCCCCTAAAATACATATATATGGAATTATTTTATTCTTTAAAACAAGCAGAGTTATATAATGTCTCTTTTGATGCCTCCAGTCAAACTGAATAAAACGAATTAACATGATGTTCTGGTGTTAAAAGCAATTTAAAAGCAAATACAACTTGGAAACCTAAGAATGCTGTTTAATACCACTTTGTGGGGAACGTGGTAGAGGTTACTAGAGGTTACTTTTCTCTCATAATACAGGTTCCATATTCTTCTGCTTATGAACAGAGAAAAATGCCCTCAAGGATTTTATTGTCTTTCAGAACTATTTTTTTGAAAATTGACTTATTTAAATAAATAAATAAAGCAAAACGACTTCTCTTCAGACCCAGTCTATGTCAAAAGCTAAATTTGATCCATGGTATAAGTTTTGGGTGCTGTGAGCAGCATCGTAAAGCAGGAAAATAAACATATAACATTTGATATGTTTTATTGTCCATGTTGATTGCGTGAGTGCTAATAATAATTCATGTTGTATTTGTGGTCAAGGTATGACAGCTGACGCAGTGTTTGTTTGATGCTTTGTCTGAAATCATTGTTAGAAAGTGAGCTGATAGATACCTCCCTGAATTCTGATACAATACTGAGGAACACTTGATCATTCAGCCTGGTTAGCTTATGCAGCTGTTTGTGCTTCTTGGTGTCGCTTTCTCTGGAGTTGGGATCCTCTGGATGATGGTCAGTGAAAGCTGCAGTTTGATAATGTGATGATAAATGAGGTTGTAGGGGGAGGCAAAGGGGCCAAAGCCCAAGGGGCCCTGGTGCTCCCAGAGCAGCAAAGAGGTGGCAGAGCAAGGATGGGACTGGGGCTTGGCATCAGAGGACTGCCAAAAGGCAACAACAAGGGCAAGGAGGCGTGCAGTCTGGGAGGCAGCATGGAGAGAGATGCTGCGAGGAGCAGTGGGTATCTGGTGGGACAGAGGTGAACTTCAAATGAGCAAGAGCAGAACAGAAGCAATTTCTTTTCATTTCTAAGGCCACTGCAAAGGAGCAAGACCAGAAGGGATAGATGTCATGTTCTGCTCCTTGTACATGTTTGAATCCTTATCAAAACAGTTTATCAACTGATCTCATTTTCAATTATAACCTGCAGAGGCATTCATATAATTAGATGTGCTGTTGTAATCCTTTTGAAAACAAAATATGGGCATGGTGCAGCTGATAAATTGAAGTAGTAGAAGCAAATAATATATATCTTAATAAGAGATAAGTCTAAAGTGTGTAATTAATTCTAATGGTATCTTTTTTTTTTTTTCTAAATATATCTTTTATAGGCATTAGTAAACTTTGAACATGATATTCCAGCCAGTTGTTATTATATGTTGATCTTTTAATAATTATGGTTCTCTTCAGGAAAAAGGATTAGATTTAGATGAAAATAGTTCTTCATCTTCTGCCCACTGAAAGCAGTTGTAAAGCGCACACTGACTTAAGTCCAACTTCTAGGTGGTTGTGCCCTGTGCATTAAACGTTTCTAGGGAGTAATCTGGATAATTCTTAGTCAAATAACTAGTACATTGTACTTTGGTAGGTGTTCTGACCACAAGAGATTGTGCAAGGACCTGGACGCTCAACTCAGAGGCTGCCAGTATAATCCAGTAGATGGGGCTCAAAACAATGAGCAGGGATGCGGCCACGCAGAGGAGCTGTGCCAGGGAGCAGGTGTGGGGATGGCGTGGCTGGCGTGGGGATGCACTGGGGAGCAGCCAGCTCGAGATGGAAGTGTTCAAGGCCAGTTTGGATGGGGTTTGGAGCAGCATGATCTTGTGGGAGGTGTCCCTGCCCATGGCAGGGGGTTGGAACTGGGTGGTCTTTAAGGTCCCTTCCAACACAAACCATTCTGTGAGTCTGATTCTATGGAGGCATCTGCCTGGAGACTGCCTGGTGCTGGCCAGGGCTTGCTGCAGCTCAGGAAGTGTGGGTTAGCTGGTATGAGGTGCGGAGTCTGCACTGACACCTGATCTGAGGGAAGAGCTGGGTATGAGCCTTCTTAGTTCTCTTCCCTTTGATCTAGTTGCTTTGAGCTTTCCCTGTTTAATAAGGTTTATTAATAAAGTTTGTTTAAGGTTTGATTGTATATGATATTTGGCTTTATTTGAATTACAAAGGCTTTTGGTCTTCTATTGGTAGCTCATTATGATGAAGAATCATAGCATAGATGAAGAATCATGTCAAAGCTCTGGCTGACCCAGGAGTTTATAATTTTATTTATTTATTTTTAGTTTGTCTGCTTGTTTGTTTTTTAAAATGGTCTGACAGAGCATGAACTCTGCCCCCTCACTTTACAGAGTTAACAGGAACTGGAATTTCCTTCCAGCATAGCAAATGGCCCTTCCTCTTTGGGTGTATGTTGTTCATGTTGGCTTTATGTCCTCTCTATCCAGAGACTCCTGGACATCAAGATTTTCTTTCTAGCAGAAGAGACGGACAGAGATCATTCAAAAACTTTGCTGTAAATCCTTTGGTGAATAAATTGTCAGCAAACACCAACAGCTAATTTCCTTCTGTGGGTGGAATGTGACAACAAGAGCAATGAAAGCAGAGAAACAAACGAATTTTGTTCTTCAAACACTATTATTTGCAGGGCTGTGGGGTGATTTGCACTCTGTCTCCCTGTCTGGTCCAGATTAGCTGGGAAGCACAAGCAGACTGGTTGAGGACCATGCAGGAGGATACATCTACAAGACCACTCCCATGGTGCAATTTCCCTGACAATTAATTTACTGTAGGGCTTACGACTTGGGATCTGTCAATTCCCATCTTCCTTTTTCATCCAGCATGAAGTGTTGGACTGCTCAGCCAGGACACCAGGCTTGCTTTACAGTGGTTTTGTTACTGAAGTATTTTATGTTCTGTTCTACACTCAGGTTGCCCTTTGGATGATTCTTCCCTCCTCTTTTCTACATTCAGTAAACAACCTCAACGTGTTCTGTCCTGCTATTTAGCAAAGATAAATGGTTTGGGAAATGGAATTCTCCCAGTTCAGTTGACCGTCTAGAATAAAATGATGAACGCAAGAGATAAAATTAATAAAAGCACCAAATTGCTGGGTGGCTATTCCCATTACTGTATACAAGCTAGACGACATCCTCCTCCACCAGTTTCCTAATTTGATAAATGCCTTGAGTTGATTTCAAAATGCGTAGGTTATTTTTAACCATGGTAGCAGAGCCATCTGTATTGTATCTGATGAAGTTCTGTGATAGAACAAATTGATTTATTCTATCTCCTTACAAGTTATACTAAGCCTTATGATATAAATAAACTGGTTTGAAGTACATGATGTCATTGAGCTTGAAAGTCTCTAGATAAATTCATGCTTTGGTTTGGGCTTTCTGTATGAATTTAAATCAGTGCAGGTTGTTCTATCTCTTTTCGGGCTCTGTCTTGTGGACTGCAAGCTCTGTAGGGTCAGGACTGTCTTTATAGTTGTGTTTGTAAGAAATACACGGAAGGCCCAAATCCAAGACTGGTGCTCTCATATGTTAGAGAGAAAAAAATAAATAAGAGCAATCAACAAAAACAGAATCACACATTTGATGGCAGGATTTTCAGAAGCACTGCAAGGAACTGTGTGCCTAAATCCTACTTGTTATAAAATACACGGAATTAATTAGGAGCTCATTTCACTTGAGGTATAAGCAGTCCTGGTTATAGCAGGGGCGAGCTTTCTGCAGTGGAAAGTCAGAACTGAAGGCAGTTTGAGATCTCTGCTTTGATTTCTGTTCCAGGAGGTGAGCAGGGCTGTCAGTGGCACAGGCCCTACTCTTCTTCCATTTGCCATGCTCCAAGGGTCACTGGGGCTCCTGTGAAAGTCCAGGGGGAAAATGCCCATACCGGCAAGAAGAGGGAATTAATCAAACGCTGGGAAGAATACCATTAAATCCTGTCTTGACTGCTTACAGGACCAGCAAAAACAGTAGCTAAAGTAATGTAGGACTTCTAAAATATGTGAACTAGAATTGCTGTCCCTGTTTTTGGGGCTAGTTTGTGAGAAACATTTAAGACAGGAGGTTGCATAATGAGCACTGTGTATAGTGCAGATTTCACTGTAATTAAAAAGAAAATGAGCAATGCTTTTATTGAGATCTGAAGATTAAAAGTTAAAATCTCAGTATCCTCTATTACTTATTGTCAGATAGGAATTGCATTGCACATGTGTAACAAACCATTGCATTTTAAAAATGGAACCATAAAGAAGCTGCTGTAATTTAAAAGCAGCCAATTTGCTAGGAGTACAGTTTGCAGCTCTATCACTTGGTAATCAGTCTGTTAAACATAATAGCCATTCTTGTCTGGAGGCTGTTAATCATGTTGTGAATGCACTTATCAGCACATATTAGAAATACAATACAAAACTTTCTGACGGAGGAATGGATGCAATTACTGCAATCAGTATACGTTTAGCTACTGTCTTATCATACCGTGTTTTTCTTTCAAAAATTTTTTTTTTTCCTTTTAAGTAGACCAGTAATGACAGACTTTCCTCTTAGTAAACATAAAGGACACACTTGAAAATGTTGTTAAATTCATGGAGATGCTCAAATGCAACCTGTTGGTCCAAATGAGATGGCTGCAGACTGGTCGAACCCTTTTTGGGCCCAGCAGTGCTGGCAACTGCTGTCTTTGAGGGTTTTGTGCTGATGGTGTTCAAGGCCTTTGAGCATTTTCACTGGTGGGCTGGGAATTTGTTTGTGGAGGGATGGATTTCATGGTGGGGAGCTGAAGTTGCTGCATTTGAATTAGGCTACAGAACTCAGCACGTGGGTGAAATCTATTTATTTATTTTTGCAGTGCTTCTCAACATCTGAATCAACAGCAGTGAGTGATCTCAAAGTTCTTGAAAGGGGATGTTGAAAAAGTGTGAAAGCTAATTGCTTCCAGCATGACTACCCACCAGCAAAAGGCGTAAATACAGCTGTCTCAAAGAATGCCAGGACTCAACAAAATCTAAGGATTTCAGCTAAACAGTTTTCCAGGACTGTGCATATGGGGAGGAAGGGGGGAGGGGAGGGAGAAGGGGGGAGGCAGCAGGAGGGTAAGATGATGAAATCCTGAAAAGATTCAGAAAAGAGACGAATAGAAGAATGATAATTTTGTAAATTTTGCTTTGCATTAACCCTGTGTGCTAGGACTTGTGATATTTTCTATAGTGTAGCATGATTTGCAGTGCATGCAGGAACCTGCTTTCTTCCAGAAATCCTTTTATCTGAGTCTTTGTTCTTTAGGACAGCTAGTATTTTTGCTTAGGTAACATTTTTAACTGTAGCAAGGAAAATGAAAAAGCAAAACCATCCCCAAACTGGGAGATAATTTCAGTGGGTAATAGGGGAATCAGTGTAACATTGTGCATGTCCATCCCGGCATTGTTTTTGTTACTGTTCTGTTCAGGTCATGCCTGGCTCAGACTCCCTGGTTTGAAAAATATGCACCGTCCTCTGTGTGGTACTCGTGGCGGAGCTCTCCCCATGGCACCACAGTCTGCTCTACCTCACACTGCTGAACAGCTCAGCCCCGTTCCATCTGCAGGTTGTTACAGCCTTTACTGCTGAGGAAATTCCTTGAAACGAAGTCCCGGGGGGTGTTTTATGGTATAAACAGGGGAGTGGGGAACACCGCTTCTCCCCTTTCCATTTCTAATTATTCCTTTTCAGAGCCTAAATGAATTAACCTCACTTATTACTCATTTACTCATGAGTAATGAGACTCATTCATTCATGGTGTGACCTTAGCTCTGAGCAATATCCCAGCAGCCCCCCAGTGCATGCCATTAGCTGTCACTGTGTTTGAATTCATCGCGAGTTGGGAAATCATTGTCTTGCAAGTGTGACAAAGTAATGATTACTCTTGGAGAAGGTGACCTAGAGACGTTTTGTGGTGACCATTGTGTTAACCTTACTTGGCATGACATTAGAAAGTAATTGTGTAATGATTCTAAAAGGGAGAGATATGTTAAACCCGCCCCTCTGCTTTTTGTTGTTTGGAGTGATCTTGGGTCTTTTAGGGAAATTTGGATTCATTTCTAGGATAAAAATAGGCTTTAATGGAGTGGTGTACATTATAATTACTTGTTACTCTCTCTTGCTTGTAGTTTTGTTGTGAAAATCAGGACTGTAAGCTGATCTTAATGAACAAAGGGAGGAGGCACACAGTGCTATTGTAGATGGCTCTTTTCTGTTCTTACACTGAATGCAGACCCTGCTCCACCCTCTGTTTGCTCAGCTGGATGAATTCATGTTGTTTATTAATTAAAACATGGGAAACTGATGTTCATATGCCAGTTCCACATTTTTACTGTCTGTTCAGAGGGTATCAATACTGAGAGGAAAGGCTTCACTCTTTTTTTCACATAATTAACAGACTATAAAATAAAACAATCTTATGCACACTGGGCCTCTGAGGCAAGTGGGGGGAGAGGAGGTCCTGTTTGCATTAATGCTAATGGACCACACTCATCCCTGCCTTGACTTCTCTGAGGATGTTGTCATGGCTGTTTATTTCTTAGCAGAAGCGTGAATAAGCCACGGGATACCCTGCACATTATCTCTCCATTTGAGAGCACATTAGGTTCAAAGATAGCTAGGTCTAATTCATTAGCTGCTTAACCTTGTTTAAATCTGAACGTAATGTAGGAAGAATAACATAATTCTTGCTCATGTTCCTGTTTTGATTCGTTCTTTATTTTGTGCAGGTGGTATTGTAATAGCTTCTACAGTAGATTCACAAGTTCTGGGCACTCTTGGAACACTTCAGAACAAACCCCTGTCTTTTAATTTTCCATTGTCCTTGCTACCTGCTTGGCATTCTGTTACTTACTCGTTTACAATCTCTGCCCATTAAGTAGAGGATTAAGTTCAAGGTGTTGCATTAGGCTTTTAAAATCCTCAGGAGAAGAGCACCATTTGTCACTGTTTTTGTGCATCCTCCAGCGAATTAGGTCTGTTAGTGCCACAGTGAAGCCTGTCTCCCCATCCCTGTCATTCATAAATGCAGCGTGTGGAGAGTTTGCATCTTTAGGTCCCCTCTGGTTGATTTTTTCTCCCCAAGGAGATCCAGCTGTCAGCCTCAGCTGTAATTCTGAAATCAAAACAGCAACTGGGTTGCTAGTAACTTTTTCCTAGGTCTGATTGCATATTTCTTTACTGGTGCATTCGCTGTATACAAATGAGTCTGATCAATTACTGCTAATGCCAGACAACTAAAAACTTAAGCTTATTAAAATGCCAAGGAAACTTCTTGTTGGAGATGTAGTTTTAGTTGTCTTCTCTCTTAGGAAAATGGGGAACCTGTGTATGCATTTGTAAATGTAACATCCAAGAGCCTTACATAACTGCATGAGCTCAACAGCTGTCACATAGACTCACTCTTCCTGGAACCCACAATAAATTTGGAAGAGTGTACAGAGAAATTAAGCTGTTTCATGTCTTCCAAGCTGTAGTTGGCTGGAGAAGAACAAGACTGAAAGAAGCATCTTCAGCTATGCTGAGCTGGTAACCAATAACCGAGGGTAGGGATAGTGGGGGAGCTATGTGAGAGATTGGCCTTTTTCTTCTGCTTAATTACCTGCAGGAAACACATTTCTTTGGCTATTATGTGGCGGCATTATAGGCAGGCTGAGTCAGTCCCATTGCATTGCAGTGGATTTCCAGCAAGTAATTTTAGGGTCAGTCACTGGCTCCACCATCAATTCTCTGGGTGACCCAGCCCATTCATTCTGTTTAATTTGGGTGAACTGAAATGTTTGCTGCACAGATGTTAATGTGCAGCTTGGCTGAAGTCTTGGGTTATTCAGCTGCAGCACGGGCAATGGTAAAAATAAGCATCTCCTGAAGTTGTATTCTCATTCATTTAAAAGTCTTCTGAGAGTTTCTGATGGGAGATGTTCTTTGTATGGAAGCTATGCATTGCAAAGAAGTTCTTACATCACTGAATTTTTTAGTCACTGGTTGTTTAAAAATCCATCATTGCTTTATGGTGTATTTTGGCTGCTTGCACAGCAGTGTGAAAATACACTATGTGATTATGGTATCACATGGTATGTAAATATGTAAGGATTTCTGAATAGTTTCAAGAAAAAAATCTAAGCACCATTTGGGCTGTGGTATTTATTATCTGGTTAGGATTCAGCATAAATCTTTCATCAAAAAATCATTTGTTATTTTATACAAAAATAGGTCCCTCTGTAGTTGCATCCAACATCAGCTAAACCCTGGCCCGTTTCTTATTGGATGTGTTTGTTATATTCCCCAGCAAGATGCTTTCTCCTGGCAAAGAAGCTTTATTTTAAGAAATACACAGCACAGCAATAAAGAGGTTCTAAATAGTAGTCAGAAAAAATATTCGGTGCAATCAAAGTGCTTTTTTAAATCCCAGAAGCTTACATGCTGTTTCAAAAGGGGAGAGTCATGACAAAGGAACAAATGGAGTCCCAATGCCCAGTGTAGTTACCAATGGACAGCACCAATTACATCCATACTGAATTTGGTTCTAAAAGTTCCATTTTGTTAAAGACTAGCTAAAATAGTATCTAAGGACTCCTTTACCAGAAGAATTTCTGTACGCTGTCACAAGGGTAGAAGCAAATAAAAATAATTGAAGCAATTGTCTCAGTTGTCCCTAGGGTTGTCATGATGATGTTGGTAAAATCAAATAAAGTGGAAGTTATTGCAAGTTGTTAGTGAGCAGCACAGTTGTGAATTGGCAGTGGAAGAAGCTGAAGAGCTTAAAAGGTTTGCTCATTATCTAGATTTATTGTTTTCAGTTGTGGGAAGATGTTGGCTAAGCAAAAATAACATGAATAATACCTGGTCTTGTTGTGTGTTTCAAAGAATTTTTTTTCTTCTTTTTATGTATTTTCCTAGATTATTAAAAATTGCTGTGTCAATACATGCATTCTTAACAGATTTAACAGCTTGGGTTTATCCTATTTAGCCACGTACATAGCCCATGCATCTGTGAAGAATGTGAGTTCCTACGGCAGTGAAAGAAAACCAAGATTAGGCACCAAGACATGTTTTGAAAAAGCATGTGGTTGGGGACCAGTAAACTAGACAACAGATCAAGTTCTCTGCTAGAAAACATAGCACATTCTTAACCGTGAATTTGAAATGCATCACAGGAAGAAACCAAACAAATTTCTTCCATCCCTGCAAATGTATTGGCAACCTGCCATCCATCCAGTCTTTGTTCAGTGTTTGGGATTTCTGCCTTGCACTTCTGTTCTGGGATGTGGAGCTGAGGAAGAAGGAAGAGTGACCAGGGCTTTTTTCTAGCATTTGTCCCTGCCTTGTACTCCCAACTGTGTGGGTTCCCCAGCAGAACAAACGCCTCTGGGGGCCATGCAGTGAGTGGTAGAGACCACTGTCACCTGAACATTTCCCTGCTGATGCAGAAGGTTGCAGAAATTCTCAGGACACACGTGGAGTTTTCCCTGGTTTCCAGGGATGTTCATCTGTGCTGCAACGCCAGATAGGGATGCCTCTACCTGTTAGTACCAGGCTCCAGCCAGGCTCACCTCCAGCACTGCTCAGGAGGAGGCTCTTCGTCAGCAAACTGGCCCTGGGGGGTAGCGTGAGTAGGCTGCTTGTATCCGGCTCTGTGTCCTTACAGCATAATGAAAACAGAATGTGCTGGGAGATAAGGGCTTAGGTTGGTAGGTCTTAACACCCATTATTATCACCAAGTCAAACTTCATATGGAACACTAGATGTAGTGTAATTCAGTAAGTTGTTCTCAAGTAAGATGTGTACTTAAGGATGCTGTAGCTGGTAGAAAATATCCCGGATTTAAAGGCATTATCTGCTGCCAGTTCCTGTTAACTGATGCCCACATTCAGGAAAGTAGCACTCAGCAAAGTACACGGGTTGCCATTATGCAAATCTTCGCAATTCGGAGAGTGGATGCGGCTCTGTTAGCAGGTATTAAGTCTCATTTCCTTCATCTCAGACTGCTGGGATCTTAATTTCCTTCGGGGGAAGAAGGTCAGGATCTTTAATCTGGATCTTTTCCCCAAGAGGTCCTGGACGTCTGCTGCTTCGTTTGACTTCAGCAGGAAATTAGGGTCTTGAGCATTTCCAATCAGTTGTTGAAAAGCCTCCTGTTGGAACTGTTTGCTCTTCAGTAAACCATGCTTATGAAATTAATCCTCTTGAGATCAAAGGAGTGAGACCTGTATTACTGAAATATTTTATAAACTAATGTACCTTGCTTATATCATCCTGTTCTCATTGAATTTGGTGGCAGTTTGTCATAGAGAGTAAGAATTGACCATTATTAACCTTGAGAAGATTCACAAGCAATGTGATACCAGACATTTTATCTCCAATTACCTAGTGTCTGCTTCATTTTTTAGGAGTTTTGTTTACACTGCTGTGTGCCTCATAAACAGTTTGCCATTTACTGAAAATGTTATTTTATGAATGAGTGAAACTCATGATTTCCTGTAATAGCCAACTGCACTAGCAGAAGTTTCTGACTTTTTATCAACTAAATTGTTGATAAGGCTGCAGCGGGAGCCCTCAAACCCTCCACGTGCTGGGGCACACCCAGCTGATTGCACTGCAAGTGGCCTCTGCTGTCCTCCTTCATTCATGGCTTTCTGCATATTTTGTTCTCTCTAAAATGATGTAGGGCAGGCTCTTCAGTTTGGTTAGCAGTGTAAATCTTTCTTAATAGCTAATAATAGGCTTTTGTTTATTTAAGATAACTACTAACCATTTAGACTGTCACTGCCATCATAACAGTGTATATCATTCCAGTACTTAATTCAATAATTCCATGTTTTGCTTCAACAAAAAATAGGAATAAATTTAATTAGTTAATATTTCAATGCTGGGTGACTTTTTAGTACTTAGTAAAACCTCTAACATTAGAACTACTGTGGACACTCACATTGATCTGTAATTTTATAAGATGAACCCATGCAGTATTGATTCTTAATAAGGTAATAAATGTAGAGAAACAAAATCCGACACTGTTTTTTTTTTTTTTTTTTTTTTTTTTTTTTTAATATTCAGATTCAAAAAACATATGTAGTTTTCTTACTATTTGCATGTACTGGCAGATTCAGGAAACTAATTAATCAGAATAGATTTAGCAAGGTAACACAGTAGTTAGCTCTCCAACAATGTGAATCTTGTTGGCTTTAACTGAAAGAGGCTATGCCTCTGGGTGGAGTGCGTGCTCTTGTGCTCTTTTATGGTTTTAATGCACGTCCAGAAGAAATGCTTCAGGTTCAACCTGGCGAGCTGGGCAAGGCTGTTGGGCTCTGCTCACGTACAGCTGCCTGCCTGCATATCTCTTGTAGGACAGGGTCCAGTTCTGGGGCTTAACAATGTTTCCCTGTCCTGATTAACTCGTTTCCATTCTGGTTGGAGCTACAGTTGGGCTTTACTTTGGCATGGCTTTGCCATTCTGTTTATTCTGTGCTAAAATGCTATGTTCCAGGTCAGGTTGACAACTGTGCCCTATTCTGCTGTATACAGAATGATGATTGTATATGTTATAAGGATTGAAAAGGCTGATGGGGACCTGGTTTGTACCCATCAAGCATATCTGAGTCTTGACAACGAGAAATTCTGCAAAAATCTCAGGTTCAGCAGAGGCAGTGTTGTGAAACTACACAAACAGGATTATAAATTGCAATAGGACGAAGAAGGTCTGCTTGCTAGAG
Source organism: Oxyura jamaicensis (assembly GCF_011077185.1). NCBI lineage: Eukaryota > Metazoa > Chordata > Aves > Anseriformes > Anatidae > Oxyura > Oxyura jamaicensis. Next base: position 14,863,462 of record NC_048907.1, on the reverse strand, counting down.
CTTGTGAGAGGAAATAAATCCAAGCCCATGGTTTCTTTTTTTCCTCTCACCAGAAAGAAAAATGTCTAATGAATGTCTCATGTGTGAAACACTGGGCTGGATTCATCAAAGGGAGTTAGTAATTACCAAATTGAGAGAATCATGAAGCGCTTTTCTAAATTTGAAAGGCTCATCAAGAATAGATCAGGAGCAGGCAAAATTAATAGTTATGAACTCATTTCCATAGAAATGGACTTATTAGCAAGCATGCCAGCTGCCTAAAATTATAAGGTCTTTTCCTTGTACTTGCAGGAAATAATCTTTTTTTATAAAAGTAATTTTGACTTTTTATTTTTTATTGCTCCTCTAAACTCTAGCTAGGGCTTGGCAAAATCTTTCTAAACTGGGCAAAGACTTCACTGGACAATAGAAATATTTAACTAAAAAGAGAAGAAAGATGTGAAAAGGAGAAGTGATTTACAGTCCTTAGATTCCATCAGGCTCTTCCCAATAGGGCAAACTTATTTAAGAGAAAAATGGAGTAAGTCTCAAGAAAAAGCTGAAAAATCTTTATAGGATAAAGTTGGTTTAGTGGGATTTAATGGCTGATAACAGCATGAGTTACAGTCGTCATCTTCTCTGTGAGTGGATTTTCCCACTTGTAGTATGTTGTCTTCACCAGGCACTTACAGATGACAGGGACCACAAAGACCAACGTTGGTCAGAAGCCACAAATCAGAGCAAGGAAAAGCTGAAGATTTGGCATGGCAGGGTGGAGTACCTCCTTTTAAAAAGGTCTGCAGTGCAACGCTGCATATCAAGGAGAAAAAATTAGATACAGGTATTGTGATGTGGAGTTACCAGCTAATGGAGCTCACATAAGTAAATGCTAACCCCTAAGGTCTTGATTATGATTTAATTCATCTCTGTTTTTACTTTGGCAACCTCCATCAATTTCAGTGGAAAAGGCAGTGGTCTCTCACAGGGTATTACAGAGGATGGTTAATAAATTGCAAGAATCACAAATCTGGTACCAATCTGCCTGCTAGGAAAGAAGCCTCTGCAGGAGATGCACTACCCGGTTGAAAGGCTCTAGTCTGAGCCAGAAAGACATTAATTTTTCATGTTTCATCATGGGGTCGTTATAGCTGTATTCAGTGAAGAGACTGAACAAAGAGGGTGGATTAGTCCATGGGGTTCTCTGTGACCCAGATACCGTAACACTTGGCATTGCTTGAAAGCCCAAGCTTTGTCCTGAAGAGGAAAAATGGAGACCATAGTTTTGAGAAAATCCATTGACCTGCTGTTTTGAAGGTAACTGGAAACCTGCTGGTGAATAAAGGAGTCCAGAAAGTTGAGCACTTGTTTGCTAAAAACTGTTCACTCAGTGGAGAAATTCTGTAAGGGAACGCTACTTAGATACTATAAATGCAGCGCTTTCAGCACACCTCCAAATGAAAAGTGGATCCTTATTTAATACGTGTTAGTATCGCATGCTACGTGGTTTGCTTCTGAGACAAAGCAGAAAGCATTTGGCAAGCCCTGTTGTTCTTCCAGAGATGAGAATTCTCCTTGGAACCAGGAGCACCACCTGCTCCAGGAGGTCACCTTTGCTTTAATTTGTACGTTACCATTAGTTAGACCTCAGGAAGGTTTCTGTATCAGAGTTGCTGCTCTTTTCTAGATGCTTAGCAGCTCACTTCCAGTCCAGGAGTGCATAACCATGTCTGTCTTTAAATGAAACTTTTCTCTTGTATAGCAATACAGTGAAGGTTCCTTGCTGTGCTAAGGATGCAGTGAAGGTCTTTGCATGTTTGTAGGCACAAGAGTCATGCTTCTTCCAAGCAATTACTTCTGTTTGCTTATATAGGCAACACACACACACTTTTCTTTGGGAGATCTGAGTCCTGGACTTTCTTAAAAGTATAAAACCACTATTACTGTTATTTTTGAGATGTATAAAAGGAAAAACAGGAAAGGCATATTTGAAATCATGATGGACTGAGCTGAAAGTAGAGCCAGTCACTGGGACACATGGAATTAATTTATCAGTGCAGACTTATATGACACACTGTTTAAGTGATGAATCCAAAGCAAAACCTTCCATCAGTGGTTTTGTTCAGAATTTGAAATTAGTGCATTTGAAACTTTGTGAGTGGCAACTATTGGACTGAACAGATTGAACCTAAACTGCAGATCCAAACATACCTCGACAGGCCCAATATCCACATCCACAGTTAGCGTAAAGATCATTTCAAAATTTCATTTCTGCATTGTGAGCAAATTCATTTTATGTAATTTAGATAAAACAAACTGCCAGAAGTGATAAGTGGAAGACTGTGAAGTTGAGTGCTTAATCGTGATGCCCACAGTGGTTACGCTTTTTAACAGAAAAAGGCTTAATTACATCCCTTGTACTATGTAGTAACATTCCTCTTAAAGGGCTTTTGCTGGTTATCTGGTTGGCCACCGTAAAGATGCCTTTACAGCTTCTGGTTTTGCCTGAAGGTGGATATTATCTTCTGTTAGCATGGAAAATATTTATCCTCCAGGCATTGAAGCATATGTTTGTGTTGTTTGTTGTCAGAAAGAAAACTTGAAAATCAATAATTCCTGTTCAGGTTTTTTTCCTTTACAATGTGCCTTCAAAAACATATGGCAAAAACAGTCTCTGCCTCTGTGCAATTGGGAAAAGAGTGTTTAAGTGTCTGTTTTTTGTAGCAGCAGACTAAAACTTTCTTTGAGCACAACTCTTGGAGTCGCTGTTTGAGGACACAAAAATAAATATCCCATGGGAGAGGACAGAGGGTGAAAGTACAGAGAGCGGGTGGTGCTCAGTGCCTGCAGGCACAGGACACATCCCTCAGCTCTCTCTTGTTCCTAGTAAGAGCACATTCAATATGTTACAGAGTGGCTAGCATGCTGCAAGTTCAAATTTTATCCTATTTTATGAACTTGTACCCTGAAACTTCAGAAATACTGATCAAATTGGTTGTTTCTTCGATGTAATATGATTAAACGGTTGGGTCAGCAGTCAGGTTAGCTGCCTTTCCAACCTGCCTCTGTGCTTTGCAAGCTGCATCAGAGATCTCTGCACTGCAGGTGTCTGGCTGTGGGATCGGGGCAGGAATTTGTATGTTGCTTTGTAAAATACCTCATTTTTTGTGGAAGTAAGGCACTGGATGAACAAATTTCTATTTTATAAATAGGTCCCTGCTGTGGATGTGTTGATTGCTGATGGTTAAGCCTTCGTGTCTGTTTTTTTTACCTGTAACTCGAAGATAAGAATATCTTTCTAACCTGAGGATTAATTATTAATATTTACATAGTGTTGGACCAGAGGAGAGAGCTAAGTGTTGTTGTTAACAAAAGGAGAATTGATTTTTAAATAGAGCTCTGAATGCTGTGCATTTACATCAATTTCTTTACCTTTAAACTTCTATTCCCAGATGAGAAATCCGTAATGATCACCATACAATTACAAGTCTGCATCACTGATGCAAAGAATACTTTCATTAATTGAAAATAAGGACATTCTACCCCATATTTATCATCATGTATAATTTCTGCAAATCCATTTTTTTGCAGAGATAAAAACAAGTTTGCATTTGAAAGACTTGTTTTTCCCCAGAAAAGCTCATTTCTGATACAGCATGAGGAATGGTCAAGTATTCTGTTGTTTTGGAGCATTAGTATTTGTAGCAACAACATTATAATAGTGTTATATTGAATAATTTAGCAACATCTGTGCAATGCAGTTTCCAGGGTTTGGGTTTTATTCTGTAGGTTCATCATGATTACAGAGAATGAACTCTTGAGTTTAATGGGAGAGATGTCTCCATGTCAGGAAAATTAAAGATGTAAAAGATGTACTGTCACCTTATCTTTTATGTATATTGCCCAGTGTGTAGTTTGATTTAGGTTTCTGTCAGTATCTTGAAGTCTGAATGTTGAATTCAATGGTAAACCTTCTGTTGAATAGGAAAGAGAAGTAAAAATACATTTTGTTATTAACATCCTACTGATGTTTCTTTTATGGGCATTCTTTTTTTTTTCCAGAGCAAACATCTCCTCCTATGAGATCCTGCAGATGGACTTTGAGATTGACAATGCTAGCAGCCTGGCAGGGGCCCAGCAAATTACCTGGCAGGTGGAATACCCTCGAGATGACTCCCTGAGTGAACTGGTGGTCTCTGAGATCTTTGTCAGCCAAACTGTGTTTGCTGGAATTGTTCCTCTTGCGATGGTAAGAACCTGCTGCTGCTTCTTTTTGCTAAATGTTTCAGTTGATTCCCATTAGTATTCAAGGGAATGTGAACTATTTTATTATGTGCTACTTCCTATGCACCTGCTGCAAATGATTTAAATGCAAAAAATACATTTCAATAATATTTTATTTACCTGATATGCCATAATGGCTCCTAGGAAACCATTTGAGCCTTTTGTGTAAATCCTTTACCGTTTGTGGATTATTGGCCTGGTACATGGTAATAGCTCCTTTGGAACCATTGTCTTCTGGTGTATTAATGTGACCGCCATGTATGTGCTCTAAGGGTAAATGGTGCAATTAGCTGGGACATTTTCAATGAAATAAATTATCATGCATGTGTGGGGAAACTTTATTGCTAAACCAAACAACTAGACCATTTTCTGCTTTGCTGTTCCCCAAAGAACCACACAAACCAGTGAGCTGCAAAGTGTCAATTTAATAAAAGGTCCACTCAGACACATAGAGAAAGGACAAAATATTTTCTGAAGACTTATTTCCCAGGTAGGGTTTAAGGTGTACAAGTGAAGAAGACTCACAGCTGATGGTTTATTTTTATTTTTTTATTTTTTAAAAAAAGCAATTATCTACTTCTAATCTCAAATGCAGCTTTTCTTGGCCTATGCACATTTGGGCCTGATGGACCTTTTGGTAAGTATTGGAGCTTTGAACTGACACAATTCCAGTGATTTCAGTGGGAATATTCTGGTGTAAAACTAGAGTGACAGTGATATTTATGTAAAATGGATCTAGGCACCTTTAAAGGGATAATTGTTTTTCTCCAGTCTCTTTCTCCTTTTTTTATTTATTTAAACAAAGTGGAAAAAAAATGAAAAACTGAGAGCCTGGCTCTTACACCAGTTCCCTGAGAAACACCCTGGCAATTTGTTAACTTCCTCATGAAGATTTGTCCTTCCTTCTCAGTCTGTCTGTGTTGGTTCTATTACACTAATTAACCAAGAAATACTGCCTCTACACTAATTAACCAAGAAATACTGCCAAGAAATACTCCTCTGCATGGCCACTAGCTTTCCATAGTAGGGTAAAAGCAAGGAAAGATACTTCTAAAGGCCCTAAATAAGTCTTATTTCCAGTTCCTACTGCCAAAGGCTGCACTTATTGGCAGCTCAATGATAGAGGAGAAATTATATGCGGAAAAGTCAATAGAGAATTTTCTTCTAGTGCTTTTTTGAAGCATGTAAGCAGTCAGCATGGCTAGAGGAGATGAAACAAAACTCAGATTGTATGGATGGAATCTTATCAAGTAGCAATGATGAATCAGATATGTCGGAAAGGGAAATAGACCCGAGTAACGATGCAACCTCGATGCGAGTATAATTGTCCTCCTTTATTGCAGGTTCTCACAGAGTATATATAGGCAACTAACTACAGCATGCACCGGTAACAACTTATAATTGGTCTAGCTTCTCCATGCACTTGTCTCTAGCTTGTTTCCTCATTATCTCTAATACAAGGACGTGGGAAACAGCGCAAAGCCACCTGCAAATTCCTTTCCCACACAGATATAATAAAAACAATGTGGTGCGTGAACTGACTTCCAAATAGCAGTGCTGTGTCCAAATGGATAGCATGGATTTTCTGCCATGCAGAGCACCACGGGTGTAAAAAAAATAAAATAAAATGCAAGTCCAACCCAAAAGCTCATTGTGAATGTTGGATCAGAGCTTTGCTTCCGTCTGCCAAGGTTTTGCCAGGGTTTCACTTCATCTCTTTGCAGGTATGGCAGCTCTTGGCTGCTTAAGCTGTCTCTAAATGTCCTTGGATGAAATCTGAGGCTGGACCTGAACTAGAGCTAATCTAATCTCAGACACTTTGTCATTATAAACTAATTGTGGAGTAGAGCAAAAAGCTTCTTGTGTGATTTTATGACCTTACTCCTTAAATGGGGTCTCATGTGGGCTATTATTTTGTCGCTGCGTGTGAACATCGTTGACTTGCTTGATCCTAGGTTGACAGAAGAACTGATGACAACAGTGGCAGGAACAACAGCTTGTATTTGCATTTCTTCCCCTTGTACTTGCCAGTTTGCAGTGCTGCTTCATTTAATTGTCACTAACTGGTGCAGGTTCTGGCACTGTGTTGCCCAGTCAGGAGCAGAAATTATTGCTCTGTGCATCGTGCTGTGCTGTTCAGAGAGACACGTGTTCCTGAAGCCCAGAATTCCTGACCAAACTAAACACATTTTAACATTAATTCCTCTTCAAGATTTGCCTGACTCATTAGCAAGGCAGCCTCCTTCTGAGTGCATGTGGTATCTAGCGGAGAGTTTTGTCATCTCCTGGGTCTTGGTCTTCCAGAAGAGTACCACACAAGGGTCCAGAAACTTATGAGTTTCCATGCCTTTGCTGTTGTATTAAGCATAAATTACTTGCACGGAGAATCATTTACGTGTTCACATGGGTGAAAATTTGTAGCTCCTTGGAGAATTTAAGGTTTGAGCACAGTTGGTTCTTAATTTGCAGGAGTGAATGTTCAGCTGAGATTACCAAAACCTCGTACTTATTAAGGGGAACAACATCCACGGTTGCATGAAGAAATACCGTTCAGTGTCATAAAGCTGGAGAGGAAGAGATTTTCTTCCACTAAGTGGACTGAGATGGATGTATTCATAGTTTACATGCTTACTGAAGGAGGAATGAGCTGTGAAACCCTGCAGAACATCAATGAACTTTCTTAAGAGATCTACAATAGGACCCGGGGGAAAGGCATGGAGCTGGGACAGGCGAGGGTCAGGCTGGGTGTTAGGGAAAGGTTCTGCACCCAGAGGGTGGCTGGACACTGGGACAGGCTCCCCAGGAGTTGGATTCAATGATCCTTGTGGGTCCCTTCCAACTTGAGATATTCTATGATTCTGTGATCCTAAGATGAAGTTTAATGTATGCATCTCTGTAGGCTGCTTTGGGTGTTTTAATATGAAGAGATCCCATCCATAGGGTCTAGAGTATCTGTGTTTTGTTGCTGCAGTTGATCATGAGTTCATCTTTGTTTTCCATGCTGTTTTCTTAAACAAGCAGTATAAAACAAAGACTTTTTCTGTCATTGCATTGTGGTGACTCGAGACAGCAGTGCAGCAGTAGGGCTATTCTCCTCATAAGCAGCTTTTTTTTTTTTTTTTTTTTTTTTTTTTTTTTTTTTTAGCATGATGAACAGAGCTGATTTCTTGCTTTACTGGGTTACTGGGTTTATGAAGCTCTTAACATCAAATCTGATGTTTGTAACATTTACATTTGGTAGCAAGCTTGAGAGGCATTTTTGTTGCTTTTTTTTCTTTCCCTTTTTTTTTTTTTTTATTTGGGGTTTGAGTGAAGATACAGCTGATTTTTGCACATTGTGTAGCAAAAAATAGCTCCTTATTAGCAGACAGTCTTGCTACAATGATTTGATATTGCAGCTTATTTCTGGCTAATCCTTTGGTATTAAATCAGAAGTGCATTAATAAGCACTGTTCTGAGATGCACAAAAGAAAGCAGGGCCAGGGAGAGTCTACAGGTGAAATGCTGTCTGGGCTTGCACCCCTCAGCTGTGCTTTGTGTCTCCTCTGCGAGGAGGTGTCGGGGACAGCAGTGTGACAAACGGCAATGCCTGTATGCTGGTTCTGGAAAGGACCTTTTTAAGGCTTTGTAAGGACATTCGGAAGTAACTGGAAACTTGTTAATGTGTGAGAAAAGTAGAAAAACTTACTGTAGCAAAGCCAACTGTTCTATGCTTCATTCTATATGGTAACCATAAAAATGCTAGGGGAATTTTTTTCATCTTTCTTCGGAAGAAGAGGACTAAAATGTAATCTTGGACTGTTAGGAATTGCCCCAGACTATCCATTTTCATTTGGAATAAATCTCAGTGTTACTTATTGCCAAATTCAATGCATTCAAAATACATAAATAAATAAATAGTTTGCACTAATGAGAGAGAAGGAAACAAAATTTCATACTCAAAGAGTCCTCTTTCTGCATAATTGGGCAGTTCTCCCCAGATCCTTGAGCTCCTTCTAATTGAAACATCTAGTTTAAACAATTGCACAGGGCCAGACAGTTGGGATTTCCAAGGGAACTACATCCAGATGGAAGCAGCATAGTCCAGTGGTTCAGGATTTGCTTTCTGAAAGTTATCTTTCCCCTTCTGGGTGGGCAACGTAGACGCTGCATGCAGTAGGAGGGCGCGCAGAGAAAACAAAATAGGAATGTGGCTAACACAGCAGTGAAAAGAGAAAATACCAAGATGGATGATCAAAAAGTGTGTGCAACATCCACCTGTCTCAGGAGATGGTTTGGATGACATCTGTGATAACCTGACTGCTGCAGTAAGGACTGGCTTTCTTTGTGGAGTTTTTCTTAAGTCTCTGCCTGTAAATCAGATGCCTGCTGAGAGGCTTCAATCCTATAGCCCTTATTACAGAAGGACGTAGTGGGAACGCTCTAGCTAAGCTACACCATCATTTCCATTGCTCCCAGCTGCTGAGATGGGTGAGGGAGAGGAGGAAGCAAACTAATCTGCCTGCATTCAGCCAAAGCCTTATGGGGAAAAAGCATTTGGTTTTATGGGGATTGGTTGGAGATGTGAAAAGACATATGAGGGTAAATGGCCCCTCCAAAACAAGAGAGTTTTTCTGTGTCCAAACATGGACTTATTACCTGCTAGCAGGTGACTGGAGCACTGATTCAAAATCAATTCAGAGTGCAAAGCACTTACTGTATCCCTGGCACTGTTTCCAGCCTTACTTACGATCTGATCCCAGATGGTATTGCTATGTGCATTTTAAACCATTTTAGAAACACATGGTTTATTTTGTCTAGGATTCAATGTTCATTGACTTATGCTGGGATGATCAGAGAGGGTTCTGGGCCTCACTTACCTATCCTACCTAGTGTTTGTTTTATGAAGTAACTGATCACTTGTGTCCTTGAAGTGCTTACACTAATAGCCTATCTTTTTTTCCTGGATGGTTTTGTTCCTGTAAAGAAAGCTAGATTGGAAAATTCCCCCCTTCTGAGCAAGAAAATAATTTTGATAGGATTTCTTAATTGCACATATGCATAATTCTGCTCTTGCATTGCTGTAGAAGTATAAAATATGTGTATTGAGACAAGATGTCCTAAGATACCTAGATATAGATATGTAAGGAAGTACATGATTGTTTCTCTTACTTTTTTCAGACTGCTTTAGCAGTGGTCAGTGAAATTCTAAGATTTTGGACAAGAGACCGAGAAAACTCTTAGCTCCAAACTGTAGCAACCTCTGAAATCATGCAGAGTGTTAAGTTAGTCCCAGAAGCTGTGTGGTGAGGTTCTTGCTAGGAGGAAATGTGGATTTGAAAATGAATGAAAACAGTCTGTCTGCATTCCTCTATAAATGCAACTTCACAGATCATTCTAAATTCATTTTCTGTGAACTGTCTCACATAAAATGCATGATTCTCCATTGTCCTGTAACTGCTAGAGCATTTTGTGCTAGTAAAAGGGATTAGATAGGCCTTTATACATAGGGAAAATAAATTTTATTTCCTAAAACTCTATGCAAATTATCAAATTATTTTTTCCTTAAGTACAGTATTATTATTCAGTATTTATGTAGCACTTTATATTTTCAGAACATGTTACAGGCATTAGTTAATCAGACCTGAATACGCTGAGCTTGATAAGAATGGAAAATTACATGGAAATTAAGTCATACTTGCTCAGTTTTACCACTTTCTGAATGATTTGAGACTCACTTTTTGTACCCCAAAGGTACTTTTTAAAACACTTAGGAAAAAAATCTCCCAATAATACTGCTTAATATCTCTGAAAACTGTTTCAGTTAGAAAAGAGGTAGGATTTATACCGTCAAGAACTAACGACAGCACAGATGATTGGCTTTGAAGACTGTAAATGCTGTTTTATCACCTAAAGCTGTGTATAACTATTTAAGCTGATTTAATTCAGGTAAAAATGCATGGATAGGAGGATTACTCCCTTAATTTGAGGCTTACTAAGAAGCTGGAATATTTGACTTTTGGAGTTTTCTCTGGAGGAGAGCAGAAGGAAGATACAGTTTTGTCTTAATTTTTTATTTTATTTTTTATTTTTTACCATAAGTTTGTAAGAGGAAAAAGCTGCTAAGAAATGTTACCTGAAGGAAATGAAAGAGGATGAACACTGTCCTGAGGTGGCTGCTTTGGAGGCAGCACGCAGGCGTCTGGCGTGATCACTGTTGTCCTGCCCTGCCCTGCTGCACAATACCAACATGTCCCTAAAAACCTTTGAGGATCTGCGCCCGGCTGCTCAGTTTAATGCTCAGTGATGCACTGTCAGATGAAAATGTCAGCTGCTTTGCTCCTGTGAGGCGTATTTTCTTTTCTTTTTGACAATAAATGTCTCTGATAATTGATTCTTCCAACATCTGCTGTGCAGATTAACATGTGGAACTAAAGTCCCCCGAAGTAGAAAGGTTACCCATTTTCATCATTTTGAGCAGAACAGCATATCAAAGGGAGAACACGGAACAAAACCACATTGGAAGGTCTTTTTGGTTCCACTATTTTGTTATGTTAGTAGATACCAGAATCAGACTTTTGATATTACACTTATTAAATATAAACTCTGCAGGTGATTTTTTTAAAACAAATTTTATGGCATTGAAGTCAGATGTGAGTTGTGAATTGGTTGATGTGTAATGCATCAGAAGATGTGTTTTAGGCATCTGCCAGATATGTCAGAGCTTTAAAGTGGGATCTAAACTAGATGCCTTGATTCATTTTAATATAATAGCCTTGTGAAGTGTATGCCCTGCTAATTATAGAAATTGATAGCACAGATAAATCCTGTCTAAACAGACATGATCTGTAATTTCCATAGTTATAGAAAGTTGCGAGTAACAAGGTAGCCAGCAGAGCTTGACTCCTGGGGTAGAAGAAACAACACTTCACCATTTCTGAGCCTGTCATCCAGGTTTCTGTCACAAATAAATGCAGTTACATTAATCTGTTATCTAATGGTTGTGGGCAAATAAAAAAAGAAGACTCCAAGTCTTTTAGAGAGTTTCTAGGCAACCAGGAACTTAGTCAAAGTAAAGAATGATTTTTTTAAGAAGGTTCTAGCTGAGGCTGAAGGCTCGTGGAACAATAAATTTAATAATAGACGAGTCTTGAGTGTGCTCATCTTATCTAGGAAAATGATGGTGTGGTCTGTGACTGGCATCACTGGTGTTTTAGATATATGTGCTACAGATCCTTTCTTGTATAGTAATAGGATTGTAATTCCCAATCTGTCATTATTCTAAAGTGTTTCTCAAATGCAGCAATCAATATTTCACTGGTTCTCTCAACCCCTCAGCCTGAAACATTTCTGTATATGCTACAAGCGTTTAATCTATGTCTTCAGAAATCATGTTTCTTCCCCAAAAATGCAAGTTCTTGGTTGACTAATGGTTGACTAATGTTGTGAATCACTTAGAATCACAGATGGCTGTATATACACTAGCAAGGTTTCTTTTAAATGGGAGGCTGAATAACAGTGTCTCCAGTTGCTGCTAGCAAATGTGCTGACAAGAACACCCACAAAAAATGGTCCTCAAGGATGCCTATTTCTATAACTCAGGCTGAAAGGGAACTGCTGAGTGCAACACTTTGCTTATATGTTTTAGGAAAAGCAGGAGTGAAGGGTGAGGGTAGTTTTTTAATGTGCTAAAAGCTTTGGCTGCCATGTGGCCAGTGAGCCATAGGAGCGTAACTGCAGCTGAGGAGGATGCCATCAAATCCCCATTTGAAGAGGAGATGGCATGGCCTAGTGCTTTTAGTTATGGAGAGTCCATTGCTGTTGTGTTCTGATACCTCTTTCCCCAGTAAGGGCTGTATGCGTTTCCAGCTTCACGGTTCAACTGAAAATGTAAAATATTTTTGTGGGAAGGTTTTCCAAAAATGATTGACAAAATAACCCTCTGTAAACATATCTTTTGGTTTGCCCTGCATTACAGAAACGGGACTTGGATTTCTTGATTGTGCTGTGAATGTTGTCCCATGCCCAAGGAGGGTGAAAACCCTCCCTGTGAAAACCCTTGAGCAAGCTGAGGCTGTGGCACAAACTCGAGGCAGATCCACATACAGGGAGATGCTGCAGTGTTCTGCAGTGGTTGTCCAGGCTGAGTGGTGCTTGCCTGACCCTCTACTCGAACAAGCAAAGTTTGAAGTTCAGAAATCATGTGTTTTGTAGCTTCTCTCTCTGGGTCTGCTGAAATTAAGCCCTGTTGCTATATTCAGATTCTACCATGACTTTCATTTGTGACAACTCCTGTGCCCTTCTTCAGGGAAAAGATTCCTCCTGCACATTCATTTTGATTCAGTACAAGTTAAAAGATATCTGAAGTAATGTGAATTTGAGTGTCCATGTTCCAGCACAGAACACTGTTGAGTCCTGCTATCGGAAAGGGAATGTTTAAAAATAAAAAAAATCCTTTAGAGATTTTTATTTTTCCTACAGAAATCACTTTTGCTAATGGCAATATAACTTACATTCACATGCCAATCAAAGGAGCGCTGCCAAGCCAAGAAACCAGCTTACCTTCACCTTAAACGAAGCTAAGAAAATGTCAAACTTAGCAGCCTCTTTTCTTCCCTCTCTCTGGGGTCAGTTATAAAACCTCAGAATGATTGAACCTGGAGTGTCAAAAATATCAGGATGGGATCAGTCATTTCTAGCAAACCCAGATGATTTACATATTTTTTTGAAGGTTGGTTAAAATTATTTATGTGCAGAAAGTCCCATGTGTGTTTATGCATTGCACTTAATGCATATTTCTTACTCGAAATCGTTTTGACCTTTGGCCTTCCAGTTGCCTTTAAAATTATGCAGTGGGGCTCTGTTTTACTTTACATGCAAAATGAACCACAAGAATGTGATTTTGTAATTTACAAAATCCATTATTACAAGGGAAAAATATTTAAAAGTATATTCAAGAGAGTGTAGATCTTCACCCCGGCAATATCAGGGACTATCAAGGTTATTTTTTCTCCTAATAAAACCAGAATCTGAAAATCTTGGATCGCTGTTTTCAAAGTGTGTTTTAACATTGATTAATGGGAGCAGGACTGATGCCTTGAGCTTCCCTAAAACCTCACACTGGAAGGCTTTTAAACTGAAAGCTAATTAAATACTGTGGAGATTAAAAAAAAAAAATGTATTATTATATTTCTATATTTCCTGTGCCCATAGCAAGTGTTCTATATCTCTGTAGCAGGGATAGTATCTTCTGCAATTATTACCATCTTTAAATTAATTGTCATAGGGAATTCAATAGCTTTGTTTTGTAAGGCTATTCTGACAACTACAGAGTGAATTTTATGGAGAAAAATGAAATTCAAAAAGATTTCTTGAAATATGTCATCCAAAATACAAACCACTGAAGATATAATTAAGTTTGATCCACGGGAAGACTTTGAAATGTACTGAAAGAAATGTGGGGAGTGCATGCCATGAGGAATGCTCAAATGGGCTTTGCTCTGATCGAAAACAGCTGAGAAATTTCAACATCTTTTGTCAACAGACATTCAGGGAAGCTATTTTGGATTAATCAGAATTGTTTAACAGAGGAAGGATGTATTTCCTTGCAGTACTCAATTATTTGCTTAAACTTGATTAAATAATGTGCAAATATTTAATTTTGAAAAAGTTTTTTTTTTTTTTTTTTTTTTTTTTTTTTTTTTTTTCCCTAAGTGAAAATGGCCCATCCTGAATCTGGCAGAATAGGATAACTTTGATAATGTCAAACTTCTTTCTTGTTTTTCTTCCAAAAATGAAATTCCAGCCAAATCTCCTCAATTTCATGAAGTGTTTCAATTCTGGCTGAACTGTATATTCCAAAGAATCTCACGTTTTTCCCCTTTCATTCTCATTCTCATTCTAGGTCTTAGAATTGTTCAGTACCAACCATTATTCCTTTTTTTCCCCCTCTGCTCAGTTAAATGTACTCTACCATTTAATTCTGAGAGTAAAAATGAAAGAAAGAAACCAAAAAAGAATTTGATACTGGTGGGACAAAAATAATGGCATTTTTAATGTTTCTGTGAATGCAATGTGATACGACAAATTTTAAGAAGCTCTGTGAATACTATTAATATTTATGATGCACTCAAGAAAACAGCTATTGTGTGCCACATCCATCAAAGATAAGAATTGTATTCAACTGTGTTGGATGATAAACATTGAATGACAATAGCTAGAGGGATTTCATACTCATGTTTTATGCCTGCTTGTGTAAAAGCAGCATATTACTCCATTGTGAACCAATAATTTTCTTTCATAAAATTAGATACACTTGCTGATACTTTTTACAACCATAGTCCAAAACATTAATGAATATGCAGAGTGTACAGGTGCCAAGTGCTTCACAGATCTTGTTGCAAGCTACTCAAAATCAAGTCCTAAAAGTAGTGTTTTCCGCTAATTCCCCCCCTTGGAAATCACTCTGGAGCTTACCAAATTGCAGTAATTTGACCACATATTGCTAGCTGTTTGCAGTTTGGAAGCACATGACTACCCCGTGAAACAGGCTCTTCCAGCCCAGCAAGTTGGCTTTTTATATTCTCTTATAAAAAACATCCCCGTCTATCAGCCACCAGGTATGGGGCAGCATTGCTCATGCCATGGGAGTGCCCACTCTGACCAGCACCTGTCCTCAGAGGAATGTCCAGGTCTGGCTTTGCTTTTCTACCTTGTCCTCACTGTGAAATGCAGTTTTGGAACTAACTGACAGTCACCCAGGCAGGGAAGTACTGGGGAAGGATAACAGGGACACCTCTTACCTCTCTGCCCTGCAACACCGCCTGTCTCCTCCCAGTGCTGCGTGGCCATGGCTGTTGAGTGGCACGGCCTGATTCATCGCTCTGCACAGAGGCAGCACGCATTGCCACTTCTGTTTGCCTGGTAAGAGCACGGTGCTCTGGAGATGTTTCTTTCTGAAGATGGGACCATTGGTGCCTGAATTCTGCACTGCATACCTGTATCTTGGGAAAGGAACTGTAATTCAGACTTGATTGACAAATACCTGGAGCGGCTTCCATTAGGTGTTTCTAAATAAAGCTGTATTTGGAAGTTAACATGTTCTCCTTACGTGAAGGGTAGGAGGACATCCAGGTATTCTAGCAGCCAGAGTGATCTTAGGTCTCTTTGTTCCATCTGCAAAGTTACTATTCTTAGAAAACCCTCTCCAAAGATGCACAGGCACTAAATTATTGTGAGGAATAAGTGGTTCCAATAATAACTGTGCAGAGGAAAATGCTAAGAGGTGCTCTTCTGCTGAGCTGATACGACTGTGCTGCCTCCAGAGGGCTATTTGGTTGCCTCCGTTCCTTTAGGTTTCCTACTTCTATCTTGATGAAAAATTTGCTGATGGGAGCTCAGTGCAAGCTGACAAGGGGTCCCTTGACAGGTGATCAGGAGCAGTCGGATCTCCTGCAGGCCAGGGATAAAGGCACAGGGAGCTTCCTTACAAGTGATGGCAAGAGGGAAGACTCGAGCCAACCAGAAGTGATTTTTGTGAGCAGCACAGACCATTAACAGGACCCAGGACGGGAATCACAGCGTGCTGAAGGGAGACACAAAGCTTTTACTTTGGTTACCTAAAATGAGACTCTTGTTCCTTAACAATTACCCAATAATTTGGCTCATCTGTAATTTTTTCCAGAGTGCTCATTGTGCTTTTATTGCCAATTAACTTAGCATTCTAGTCTTGGTCTACAGCTGATTGGCCAGTAATTTGAACTAAAGCCCTCATCAAAAGGGAATCATTTGTAAAACAGAGAAGAAATCTCAGAGATGCTGAAATTACTGTTAATTGAATCAGCACATGAATATAATGGGCACATGTGAACAAAATTGTTTGTTTTTGAACTGTTCTGCTAGCTGGAGAGTAAGTCCTATTAGGACTATTTAATTGTCAGTCTGTAATTGTAAGATGTACAGCAAGGTGAGTCCCTTCTGCATGTATTAACTCTGTATTGTGTGTACATGTGTGAGTGATGCTTACAGTTCTTAGCTTATGCAAACGAACCAGGTTCTTGCCAAGCAGATGCAGTACCATGCTTCTTATGTACATATTGCTGCACTGAAAGCTTTTCTTTTTAAACACTCATTTGTATTTAACCCAACTCTTGTTCAGAGCTGGCACTGACCTTTATGTAGTTACTTCTGATTTACATGGCAAAAGTATCGGTTAGGTTTAGTAATTATTTTACATGTAATTTATATTTTTTAAAAATTCAATTAAAATAGCATCATAAAGATGGAGCAGAGCAGCAATCAGAGAGCTGTAGAAGTTGTAATGTAGCCTATAAGCAGCTATTGTGTATAAATAAATATCTTCCAAATGTGCCTCAGTGTTACTGAAAATGCTAAGCTACAGCCTTATTAAGATAATTGAGGTACTCTAACACAGTGCTTTGGGACAGCCGTGTTATCTTCTGTGTTGCCCAGTTCTGGAGTTGCTGAATTAGCAGTTTCACAGCTCTGCCTCCTGTGGAGCTGGGGGACAAAGCTGCATTTGGTACTGGTCGGTGCTTTTCTGGGAGCCCATTGAGAGCAGTCCCGTGCAGAGGACAGTTCCCTGTGGGGGTGGCGAGAGTGAGGCCGTCAGTGCTTATGAGAGCAGAGAGGAGCAGGCTGCAACTTCCATGTTATTTGAGAGGTGACAAATGCTCTCCCTGCTGTGCTCAGGTGAACAGGGGAAGAAATGTGTGCAGAGAGTTTCAGGGGATGAAATGCTGGCATTGCACTGAAATCTGTGGTCAATGACAGGGAGAAGCAAATCTACTTCAGCATAATCTTGGGCACCTTCTGATTCTGGGTTGGTAAATGCACTGAGATGGCAGGGATGGGAAGAGCCCTTGCTTTCCAAAGCTTCTGGGAATGCCAGTGCCCAAAACCACAGCGCCATGAGACCAGTACTGGGGTGTCTCTTGTGCTGGAGCTCGGGAGAGAGCCTGAACCTGCTCTCCTCAGGTCCTGCAGAGGCAGAACCTTGCCTGGACTTACACACTGATAACAGCCAGAGTTTGCTATTCCTTCTTGTGCAGTCTCCCCATAGGGTTGTAGTGCAAATTGTAGGAGGAAAAAGGCAGAGAATGTCATTGAACAATTGCAGGTTGGCTAGAGCACTTCATCCTTCTTCCTGTACATGCCCTGTCACCTTGTGTTGTTTCCTTGTGGGCAGGGGCAAGGTTATTCCTGTAGTGTTGTCTTGGCTCTGAGAAAGGGGAGAAGCCACAAGAACTGAAGTTTAATAGGAAGAAAATGCAGAGCCACCTGGTCACTGCAGCATTTTGGTGTGCCAAGGATGGGTTAACAGCCTTGACGTACTTCGTGTTGCTAAAGATTTGTCACAAACGAGCATTTGATCTCTGTCTCTCATTAGTGTGTTATTTCTTCCTTAGAGTATGGATGTCAAAATGCATTTGATCTGCTGCGGAGTTAAAAGTAATCGTTTCAGCCTCCATTTTGAGGCTCACCTAATTAAAATTGAATTTCAAAGGGAAAAATATGCCATTGAATTCTTTGTCAGAACAGGGAGTTGTGATGGTTGTTTAGCCTTTTGCTTCTACATTGCCAGTTCAAATCAAACTCTGCCAATAGAAACCAGAAATGTTTACCCCGTAATATTATCTGGTTTCTAAGGACCAGCAGTCTACGTTAAAAGCAAAACTTCACATAAAAATCATATCACATTTTTTAAAATGTGATAGCCTTCAGACTGTGGAGTGCTGTGAGTCAAGTTTACAGAATCTGAGATTTTTAAGAGCATCTCATGAATGGGTTTCTGAAAGCTAAGACACCAGGAGCTACAGATAGTCACTGCATGGGATTTTTTGAATGGTTTGCTGTTTAATTCCTAGACACCTCTGCCCAAGTAGTGGCTCTTACGGATGCTTTAGTGGCTAAGACATGGGGGAGATTTGGGGTCCAAACCCTCTTCCAGTCACTTTACTAGAAGTTTGTGATGCATGGATGTACCTAGGGACTTTGGCTAGCTCAGCTGAAAAGGAGGCTATGCAAAGATTTTTACTGAGGCATTTGTGCCTCAGGTTGGTCCTTTAATAAAGTCTTCGGTGCACCGGAAACTCCCACCCCAAATCCACGTTTTGTCTCCCCAGAGGACTGATGCATCAAAAGAAGTTCATATTTATCACTTATTTTCAGTGTGAATTTGCTACTTGATATTTAATATTACTTACTGCTTATAAGTTACATAGTTTTCTTAATTGCATAACTTAACAAAATGGACTGTAAACTGTTTTTTTTTTTTTTTTTTTTTTTTTTTTTTTTTTTTAAGAGCACTTTGGCATTGTTCCTAGTTACACAATTATTTGGTAAAGAAAAAAAGTAAGAACAATCCCAGTGGCCTCCATAGCCTATATGGAGAATAAAGTGAATTTCAAACTTCAATTTCAAATAATTTTGTGTGGTGGAAAGGTATTCAGGTTAAGAATTATTCACAGAAAGTAATTCTGATAAATCAGTGCATTTTCAAGTTTTCCTAACTGGTCACAAGCAATTCACAAAGAGGAAAAGGAATGCAAAATTCATCAAATAAATTATTCATTGCATTCACTCAGCTATAGCTCACAGTGAATTGTCTAGACAATAATTACTAATTTTTAACCTATGTCTGTTCACATAACACTGTTGTGTGGATAGCTTCAGTATACAGTGACTTGAGATAATATTAATGGATGTAAGTCAACTCCAGGTGATTTTAATCGGGAAATTATATTGGATTTTGCTATTGAACTTCCATAGCATAGTACATAAATATTGAACCTTCTTAATGTTTTTTTGCCTGTTGCAAATATAGGCACACGGAGTTCTGTGCTAATTTGATCAATGGATAAGCAGCAAACTTTTTTTTTTTTTTTTTTTTTTCCTGCTGTAAATTTTTTTCTGCTGTAAAATTCTCAAAAAACATTAAAGTCAGAATACAACAAGAGCCTACCAGGACTCTGATGCAATAACAACATTTTCCGTTTCAGTGCTGATTTGTCACTGAGCAGCTGTTTGACTCCGTAAGGGAGGGCTCCTGCTTACTGTCTCTGTTCGCCCCTGACACTGCAAGCAACAGAAACCTCAGTCCTTCCCCTTCATCACCATGGTAAACCCTCCAGGCTTTGGGGGATTCCCTTCATGTCCTAGGCAGTGAAAACCTCTGCAGTGATGGATCTCGCTTCCTGCTTTGTGGCCAGCAGCCTGGGGGATGCACTTGCTGCTGCTCGAAGGAGGACCTGGGGACAGTTTCATCCTAGGAAGGTGCCCGCCACAGCTGCTGGCCACTTCACCAGCAGTCCTGGGGCTCCAGCCCCACTGCTCATCGGCACTGCTGTGGGCCTGGTGGTGAAGTAAAGAGGATGATTTGGGTTTTTATTAAACCTTTGCCTTGTTTGCAGAAATGTTGATTATTATTATAGTTCATTAGAAACCCATAGAAAATAAGAAAATTAGAAAATCAGAGATTTTCTAATCATAATTAGAGATTTTTTATAAACTTGAATGGATTTTTTGTTGAAGTATGTGCCCTGCACTAATTGCAAGGTGGCAGGTTTGTGGCACGTTATCGGTTGCTCTGAGCTGATCAGAAACTGTCATTTATAAAGCTCTTCTGTTTCACTTAAGGTAAGTCATCTGTAAGAAAACAACAGCAGGAAACCTGCACAAATGACTGGATATGAAACAACAACCAGGACATCATAAAATATTATTTGCATAAAATTTTATTTTCATGTGTATCACTTTAAGCTACACCCCTTGGGGTATGTTTTATAGAGAGGCACATTAAATACTAACCACATGTAGCTGCCATTACCCTTAACACAAGCTATGATTCTGACTTCTGTGTTCTTAATTTAGTGTGATTTGATTTGATACTTAATTGCAGTAATTTAATTAATAGTAGTCTAAATAAAAAGGCTAAGTTCTGGCCTCCTACACAAAGATCTACACAGTCAGCAGCTCTAGTGGCTCCTGTGAGACTCAAATTTATGTATATTAGAGCAGAATTTAACCCTAAGGATATATGATAAAATGCTGAAATCCCAGAATGACACTGTAATGGTGTTTTCATTGGAAATGTTACAGTATTAGTTCAAGCTTACAGGAGGAGCGTGGTGTTTAAAAATAAACCTGTGTATTTCCCTCTAATGCTTGTAGGCAGGATATGTCACAGAATTACCTCCTTGTAATAGGATTCTATTTAAAAATAGTTTACAAAGACTTGGTTATTAATACTTTTTTTATTAATTAGATAAAATGCTTTTAAAATTGCAGCAACATCCAAATGGCCTACTAGGCTACTTACAAGCCATAACTTATAGATGTTTATAACCCTTCTGTTGATGTGCCTGTAACCTTCTCTAACACATGCTACTCATGTCTTCTGCATGCCTAAAATGCCTATTAAATATCGATTAGTCTCTTATAAACCATTTATGAATAGAAGCATGTAATATAAAATGTAACATAAAATCATTAAGGCTACGTGGTATGCAAGTTAATAGTAGTGTCCCGGTTTCAGTTAGGACAGTTATTTTTCCTCCTAGTAGCTGGTAGGGTGCTATGTTTTGGATTAGGATGAGAAGAGTGCTGATAACATGCTGATGTTTTAATTGCTGCAGAGCACTGCTTACACTAAGCCAAGGACTTTTCAGCTTCTCACTCTGTCCTGCCAGCGGGCAGGCTGGGGGTGCAGCAAGAGCTGGGAGGGGACAGACCCAGGACAGCTGACCCAAACTGGCCAAAGGGGTATTCCATACCATCTGACGTCATGCTAAACAATATATAGGGGTGGCTAGCCGGGGTGGGGGGCCCGGCTGCTCGGGGTTGGGCTGGGCATCGGTCAGTGGGTGGTGAGCAATTGCATTGTGCATCACTTGTTTGTACATATTATTATTATTATCATTATTATTTTCTGTCTTAATAAACTGTCTTTATCTCAACTCACAGGCTTCACTTTCCCGTTTCTCTCTCCCATCCCAGAGCGGGAGGGGGGAGGGTGAGCGAACGGCTGTGTGGTGTTTAGCTGCCAGCCGGGTTAAACCACAACAGCTCTTTTGGCGCCCCACGTTGGTAGTAGCCTACTAGCTACTAGGAGGAAAAATAACTGTCCTAACTGAAACCAGGACAAGTAGCAATCTTGATAAGTTAGCCAGCACATCAGTTAAAAGAATTGTATTTATAAACTATTTTCTTAGTGTGAGATAATGGAGCTCCCAATGAAGTTAGGGATGTCCCATAGCATCTACTGAAGGTTTTGTGCTTTTTAAAAAGCTCTTTATAAACAAGAGATGTCATAACCCAACTTCAGATCTACCCGGTGAACCAATTTCTTTCTCTGTGATTTTTTAAACAGACTAGAGCTGTAAACTGCAGCTCTGAATATTTGTAGAGGAGGAGCATCATGGTTAGGTGTATGGAAAAGAGGCCCATGCTCTCTGCTGTTGCCACTATGAAACACGTGGATATTCTGTTGATGTTAATGGAATTATTACCACTTCTCTGGATATTAAATCACTGACAGTTGTTTCTAAATCAGCCCTGAAACTGCACTGAAGTCAGCAGGAGTAACGCCCCGCTTCTGAATAATTTCACACTGTTAAGCTTGGAGGTAAAACAAATTTATGTCCTTCCCTACCTGGTATAAGTGAAATTTGAATAAGAACCTTTGCCCGAGATTGTCTTGCTATCAGTTTGTATTGCCATTTAACTTGGTATTATTGCAAACACCACTGACATATTCTTTAAAATGAGTTTTAATTTGGAAATGGCACTTGACCCCTAAGGATAGCCCACATTTGTGTGTGCCACCATTCTGTTGTGATTAACAGGATATTTAGATAGGCCAGAGCCAACTCTGGTCCAAAGTCTTATGTACTGTGGAAACCTGCAAAACACTGACATTCAGTTTTGGGAATGACAAGTACAAAAACCCCAGGAAATAAAGGCAATCAGCAGGCCTTTTTGTTATGCAAAGGAAAAAAAATCAGATAGATGGAAACAACAATAAAACAACGATTCAAAGTGCTTTATTTCAAAACATTCCTTGTAATTTCCAGCTGGGCCCCCGGCCCCCCCCCGGTGTCACATCTCACTTCTCAGACAAACAGCAGAATGTTAGACTCTTACTTTGCCATTGACATTTTTACTTGTTACTCAGTGTCTGTATCTGACCCCAGCTCTTAAAAGCCGAGCAATTAAGCAAATTCCAAAGATGATTACAATTGAGAATCAGAGGGTATAAATGTGATTTAGCACGGAGTGCTGAGCATGACAAATCATTTTTGTGCCTGGGCCTTGCTTTTTTCAGAAATGAGTTTGATTTAGAACCACGAACAGCCCCAGCCGTGTCTCAGGGTGCATGTCAGATGCAGCCGCGCAGCTTCTGCGGATTGGCACTTACTGGAAACCCTCC
The DNA here is from genome assembly GCF_011077185.1 of Oxyura jamaicensis. Taxonomy (NCBI): domain Eukaryota; kingdom Metazoa; phylum Chordata; class Aves; order Anseriformes; family Anatidae; genus Oxyura; species Oxyura jamaicensis. The sequence continues at coordinate 14,840,775 of NC_048907.1, read as the reverse complement.
TGTAGCACCTGCTTGCCACCAGTTTTGGCAGCTTCTTTCCTGTAGGGGAAAATACACTGAGACGTCCGTGTGCAAAGCAAGCTCCCAGCTTACTTCTGTTTGGAAGAGCTTATCCAAAAGCACTGCGTTGCAGAAGGAAAGCACAGGGATATTGCAAGGTGGGCTCGCAATTCCTGGTTTATAGGACAGAAGAGACAGGAGATCTTGATGCAAAAACGTGATCTAAGTGTACAGTGACGGGGCAAATTCGTTTCTTGAACATTTTCCTAATGTGAGATACTCTGCAAAGCTAGGCTTAGGCTTTCACCGCCACTGAAGCTGGCTAATGTTTCATTGATAAATGAAATCTCTCGCATCAGAAAAGAGTGTTAGCGTGCATGTGTGTGTTTGAGTGTGTCTGTGTATTGCGTTGCCTTGAGAACAAGGGGAGAAAGCATCACAAACCAGAGCATGCTTTCCATTTAAGGAACATTTGTGCTATTATAAAACTACATACAAAAATAATCAAATTAATTAATTCATTCCGCAAGCATCTTGTTACAGACAGCAGCATGTAGCGTGAGCGTACAGATCCTGTGCAAAGATGACAGGAAGCCACTTGACTTTGTTACTGAGCTTCTTGTTGAATAAAGGAGTTGACACTGGTGAAGTTGCTAATAATGTGGAAAAAAAAAAAAAAGGTGTGAACTTTGTCAGAAGGTTTGGCAATGCTCCATGTGTACATTAAAATTACTAAAATATGAAATAGGCCTCAAGTATTCACTCTGCAAAACAAAGCTGACAAGTTTACCTTACATATAAGAACAGCTGCTTCAGCATATTGGCCTCAAAGATTCAGTAACAGCTGTCCAAGTGTTTTGCAGGTTAATCTACTCAGTTAATCACTGTATACTTTTTTTTTTTTTTTTTTTTTTTTTTTTTTCATTTTATAGTAATATTCCTCCATTCCTCATGGGTATGTGGACAAAATAGTAAATATAAAGTTTTAGTCATCACTGAAACGCGCGTCAGAAAACCTGTGTGAGGAGAAAAGCTGTCTTCAGTCTGACACTGAGTCTCGGAGAAATACATGTTGTCAGCTCAGCAATACATGTTGGGCTCAGCAGCCAAATTATGGTGGTTTCTGAAACCTAAAGTTCAGGGGAGAGCATGATTAACCAGAATAACTAGCAAGATTGGTCTGTGAGACAGGAGAAGTCTGGACTTCTGCATTAAGTTCTGTGAAAGAAATGAAAAAGGGCATTCTCTGTTAGCTGGTGTTCCCAAGTCAACAGGAAGCTCCCACCTCAAGGAACCCGCAAGCTGCTGTTGTCTGACCAAAGCTCTTTGGGCTGCAGCCCGGAAGAGCACAACAGCTCCACAATTTGGGTCTCTGATAAATAGCTGAAGGCTGTTGGGGTGAAGACTGCATGGCAGCCTGAGTTGTCCTGCTCTGCTACACTCAGATGTGTGGTGCTGCAGAGCAGCATGGTGCTGTCCTTGTCCATGCAAGGCCTCCTTGGAGTGTCTGGAAGTGTGCATCAGCCCCTTCTGCAGTGCTGCAAAACAAGAGATGTCGTACAATGTGGCTGCAATTCTCAAAAATAGTCTTCAGTGAGCCTCTGCCCTGGAGAGGGACATGTTCTCAGGTGTGTTGCTCTCTGAAAATCATGCACACACAAAAAAGCTGCTGCCACCACCTCATCTGACTTCATTTACCAACAGTTTATGAATGAAGTCCTATAACCTAGCTCATTTTCTACATATTCACTACCATCAAGTTTCAGATAGTCACTCTCAAAAAAATCCGCTGGCGATCCATTTGACCAGAAATAGATAAAACCTAAACATCATTTCCAACCTTTCTAAATATCACTGCACATGTTAAAATAGCAAAATCTTTATATATCATATCCCAGTCCACCTGGGATAAAAAAGATGTCAATGTTTTTTTAATCGATGCAGGGTTTCTGGCTTTGTTTCCTCAAGAGACCATGCAGAAAAAGTGGGAAGAAGTATTATAAAAGTTGGCAAAATATAAGCTACAATAGCCATGCAGAGTTATGCTTAATGGGTCTTATCTTCCCCCTGTCGGCTTGTCAGAAATAAGGTTGCAGTTTTATTCCTCTCTGTGATAGATTTTGGCAGCTTGCATTGAGTATGCATACCAGAGTTCATTTACAGCATTACTGAGGGAAAAGTCCAAAACTAAATCAACAACTTGCACAATTGTCTTTAATACTAAGGAATAAGAAAAATAGTATTAAAATGACAGGTGCTGCTTCATTTAAGAAAGTATAGCCTTTGGACAGTTCATTAAATTTAGTGTCATTTAACAAAAAAAAGGGAAGAAAAGAAAATGTTGATTATAGTCGCTGTATTCCTGTGTGTGACCTTAGAAGATGGCTTTGGTTGACAATTTTGTATTGTGTTGGCCATGAAAAGAACAAATAGTTGTCATTCAAAACTAGCCTGCAGAAAAACAGGAGAGTTGAGTGAAACCTGCAATCGTCTTTTTCTGCATTTTGTGGTGAGATGTCTTCTGGCAATAGTTCCTGGGCATTTGGAAAGTGATGAAGTTCCATCATAGCAAAGGAACAAAAATGTATAGAAACTGTTTTTGTTTCAGGATCCAGTTTATCCATTTTCAGATCAGCCCCCTTGCCTAGAAAATTTGAAATTTCACTAGTATAAATGAGACAATTCACTCACCATGTTCTCAGTACTTTTTATCTGTCCGGACTTTCTTTTTCCCAGCAGACATAGGTGCAGCTTTTGTAGGTGAATGCTCTCACCAAGGTTTTGCAAGTAGATGTAAGAAGTTAGTGCTCTTTGAGTGATGATTTATTATTCGATTCATCTGAGAACCTACCTTTTTAGAGGAACACTTTGAAAGCATAGAAAAGTGTAGTGCTGGTGGCCAGAGAATTGTTGCACAGGGGGTAGCTCAAACAGGGCTTAAGGACTACTGCAAAGTGGAAAAAAACCATGGAATGTTCTTTCATCCTTCCCGTCACCAGTGGGATGTACTGGCCTGCATCTGTGCCATGGGAGCCCATTTCAACCACTGAGGAGGTTAGAGGCAATCAGGGAGGGAGAACATGGCTGAATACATAAAAGTGTAGGAAAGGAAGAGAAAGCCAAAAAAAAAAAAAAAAAAAAAGGTGAGGAGATCTCACTCTTTTCAGTGTGGTAATTATATAGGGGTGCTTTCAAGTGAAAGCACTTTTGAGCTGGAATTCTGTGTTACATTTGTGAAGGCCTTTAGATGCAACATTTTCTCCTCTTTTGTCATTCCTTCGCTAAAATTATGTGTCAAAAGCTAGAGAACCATATATTTTCTTAAGCTCTGTTTTCTGTAAAAAGCATATTCTTTATATTTGTCCATTTAGCAGGAGTAATGACTATACAGCAAAAGGACCCCATCAGCTTCAGTACAAGAAAGAATCTGGCATTAGACCTGGCCTTCTTCCCACCTTAAAACTGTAAACAATTTGAAATTCATACTGCAAAAGAAATAAATTCAGTATCACTGGGAAAGCTGCCTATTTTTAGAGGGAGGGAAAAGAATGAATGGTTAACAGCCAGTTTTAAGGAAGATAAATTTCCTTAATGGAGGCAAATAGCAACTATTCATAACTATTCATTCCATTTGAACAGTCAAGTAGTGGTGATTTCTCTTTGCCAGTGAGCTGGGCTCTGTAGTCATTTGCATCACGTTAAGTAAAATGGCAGCAAATGGGAGACCTTTTCCTCCTCCAAGGTAGTTCTTGTAGATGAGCTCTTTAATGTGAAATGGGTAATACTCTTTTTACTCACTTGCTGTACCTAGTTTGTCTTTCTGTAAGATCAGTATTATTCCCATTACTCATAATGTAACAGATTCTAAAGAAATAATTGTAAAGTTTGAATTGAATAATGTATTAATGACTTTTAAAGGCTAATTATGAAGATAATAATGCTTTGGAAGCAAATATAAGGTCTTTTTTTCATTTTCATTTTCCTTCTGTCCTTCAGTGCTTTTTGCTGAGACAGAAAACCAAGTCAGCCACTACTTTGGGTAGTTTACAAACATTTTAAAACTAAATGTTTTGAAGCTACTTCGGAGTCTGTGCTTGGACTGAATTTGGGGTTGAGGGGCAAGGACAAGGAACCATTGTTAAAGTTCTTTATCAAAGAGACATGCTGTGATTTTGATATGTAATTGCTTCACAAGTGGAAGACCTTTGTCTGTTTACAGAATGCTTCTATCAAAAACTAATAATACTGTCACTTTCTATTTCGTTCCTGAGAAGCATTAATGTCATTCCCCTTGTCTACTTACTGCCTTGACCCATTGCAAACCACCTGTGAGATGGCATCAGGAGCCCTCTTTAAGTGGAACATTTTGCAATAGTTTCATATTAAGAGGTGTTCTGAGATTTTCTCTTGAGTGCACACAGTTATATGTGGCATTAGAGTATATGCTAGTATGTCATTATCATTTTCAACTTAAGAAATATTAGAAATAGTAGAAATATAAGAAATATAGTAGAAATATAAGAAATAGTAGAAATATAAGAAATAGTAGAAATATAAGAAATAGTCTTTCTTCCCTTGCATCTGTTATTCGTTGCTTTATTTTTAGCCCTCTATATTTCTTAACAATCACTGACATTTGTTTTGCTGCATAACTGAATTTCAGTTAACCAACCAATAAATTAACTGAGATGTTGCATGCTCAGCATTTACTTGTTATGCAAAAAGGCTATTTGGTAGGAGAGATGAGGGAATTGGTATTTAAACTGTACAGAACCAACAGCCTGAAGATAGCAAGTTTGAGGAACCTTACAGGAAAGACATTGATCTAGGACATTGAAAATGGGGATTCAGTTTCTTGTGTCACTGGCCTGGTGGGATTTCTTCTGCCAAATTATTTTGTCTGTGAAATCAAGGTAAATGTCTTGCTGTCCTTTGAAAGCTGAGAACTGTTTTTAAAGTGTTGAAGAATAAGATACTCTAAGGAGTAATTTAAATTAAACATTCAATATGGAAGTTTTAGGACAGATTAAAGTGATGGGGAAAGATGAAAAATTAAATCATTTAATCCTGATTTCACAGGACTTTTACATTTGTGTATTTCATGATCTTTCCTATCATTACTGTTTCTTGCACCAGTCTAGCTGAGAGCAGAATCCAGGAAGTCTAGGTTGTTTGCTCACGGGTTCTTAGTGTTCTTCAGTGCAAGGGGCTGTGTTTCCCAAAAGCTGACGGTCTCTGGAAAAACACTGATGCTCTGAAAGCAGTGGCTCTGATTTTGAAATACAGGTGGAATTGTCCTAGTCTGCAGCAAATAAATGCTCTGCACAAGAGTTCACTGAGAAATTCAATCATGAAAGGAAAAAAATGGGATTTCATTCTGAACTTGAATAAAGTAGAGGTCATTCTTTATAAAAGTTGAACAGAAAAAGAAGTAATCAGGCATAGGGGCAGGACAGAACAAGACAGCTCTTCTGAATAGGTACAAGGTGAACATATTGAAAAATTAAAACCAAGAGCAGAAATCAAGCCATGAAAAAGCAGTGGAAGGATGAAATACCTCCAGAAATCCTTAGAACAGTCAGAAGACTCTCAGACACTCTGAATATTCTCATTTGAAAAAAAAATCAAAATTTTTGATTTCAGCTTTTTCTCAACAGAAAATGTTTTAATAAATGTCTTTTTTACACTTGTTTATTTTGTCAAGAAATTATTTTTTTCTTGTTGAAAAAGTTTCCAGGCAGTTCTAAACACAAGCAGGAGGCATCTGCTTTGATTTTCATTTGTTTAAGCCAAAAGTAAATGTTAAAGAATTGTAAGACACAAACTCATTCAGTTGGAGTGGCTGTGCAAGGATGAGGAACATACAGTTAGTAGATGCTCCCAAAATCATTAAGTAAAACACCAGAAAGCTCTGAGTTTGCAACGATTGTAAAGTGTGGTGTCTGGACTGGCTACAGATACGTTCTCTTGCTTTTTATTTTCATTCCATCAAATGCAGCAGTAGGCAGCTTTATGAAGTGAAGTAGATAAAAAGTATGGTTGTATAATCTGGGAAGTCTGTGTCACAGTTAGGAAACATGCAGTGGTGTAAAAATTGGTAAGGCTGTCCTAGGAGTAAAGGACCTTACAGAAATGTAGAGATCCTAATTATTTATAATTTTGAAAACAGAAGGGGATAGAGCTTGTCTCCTCCTGTTCTAGACATCAAGTCTAAACTAGACACAAGTTCATTAATAGGCAGTGGAGAGAGAGAAAACTTGCGAAGTGTCACTTATGCTGTCCTAAAATATGTGGCTAAGGCAGGAACTGTTGGAGAATGAATCACTTGCTGCAGGCACCTGGGGGGAAGAATAGCCTTTCTGAGGGAGAACAGGCAGTGGGAAAGAGTCTGCTTCCAAAGCGCCTGCTGTCTGCAGCACTGTGTGCCTATATGTTTCACATCCTGGCAGTAGTTGAATGGAAGCCCATGAAATTGCTTCAACAGGTAAAGTAAGTGGAGCAATCTGGTCCTGACAGATAAGACCTTTAAGAAAATCTTCAAGAAAAAAACTCTTCAATGGATAATGCATGGGTCCTTCCTGTCAGGTCCATGTTCTTTGGTAAATGATATCCTCCTTTTGTGGGACAGTGAATGTGAGCATCCAGCAGATCTCCACTCCATTTTAAACTCCATAATGCACTTCTCAAACAGTTAATAAGTATATGCATCTACCTCTGTCAAGAAAATCCAGTTTGTCGTTGAATGTATTTTGCACATTATAAGCCCAGGACTTAGACCAGTATTTGAACTGTGCTGAGGAAGAAGATACAAAATCCAATTCTCCTGAACCCGAACCCTGTTAGTGAGTGCTAGACAGCTGTCTTCTATCAGGGGATTTCAGAGGATTTTGCAAGATGTCACAGTCACTTGTCAACATATCTTGTTCTGCTTATAAATAGGTACTATTAAGCCATAGCCATTGTGGGAGTGGCCTAATGAAGCAAGTCACCATGTCCAAAGCAGAAAGTGAACCCACGCTCCTCCCATGAGAGGATGTTCCTGCAGGATGTTGGGAAGTCATGTAGATATGCTGTAATTAATTTATGCATTCTTCTATAGCATTAAACAGCTGTTATTACACAAGGACATGGATTTCTGCCCAGGTAGCACTCATGGTAGATGATGAGCCCACAGATTGCAGCAGTAAACTCAAATGTTACACAACCTTATGTTTCAGTGTCTGTGGTTTTGCACTTGTGAAACTGAAGCCTTTTCAAGCCAGTAAGTTGCCAACTCTCCCATTGCACCAGTGGCACAAAATTTCCTCAGAAAAAAACCCTCCTTCCAGCCTACTCCAAAAGCAATTTGAAGAAGTGGGGAAGGAATTGGAGAACTGTCTGAAAGAAATTATTCAAAATGGCTATCTACAATGTTGTTAAATATTCTTAAACATATAGGACAAAGATAGAGGGCCAAAATTTCACCGTGATCAGAAAAATTTATCTTAGACTACTGTTGGTACTTAGTGAATCCAGTAGTTACCTTTCATAAACTAGACAAAACTTGGCCTCTTCAGAATTTTCTGTAGAAAAAGCAATGCCTTTGAAGAATGTTTGGATGAATATCATGGCCATTTGAAAATAATTTTTTGTTTATTGGATTGTACAGGGGCTTGTGTCATTGCCCATGAGCAGACAGCTCTGCCCATTTGGAATCCTTCTGAATTCTATGGGATGTTATTTGATTTCAAATTGAGATGGTCCACAATTTTATTAACCCACAGAACATGGTCACACTTTTCTGGAATAATAAATAAATAAATAAATAAATAGATAAATAAATATAAAAAATATTTTTTTTTTTTTAAAAAAACAGCATTAAGTGAAATGTGACATTCTAAATATGCTTATGTACTATTGAGAAGAACTGGTGCAAGTCTATCAGATGGATGTTCAAGTATCATACAGATTGTTAAGCATAGTGTAAGTTCCAGTATGGGTGATTGATAGAGTTTACCATAATACTTATAGGCTGACTTCAGGTCTTTTATTTCATGGTATGCTAAAAAGTCCAGAAATGCAAGCCTGGAGCTCATGTGTCCGTATTCTCTGTGCAAACAACTGAAATCAGATGTGTGATAGCTGCTCCTCAGCTATAAGAATTTCCCACTCCTTCTACTTCAAGCATGTACTTCGGATTGATGGTGTCACGATATTTAACACAGCAGGTTTGGAGAATAAACTCTACTGGGGCATAATGGGCTGAAGTGAAACAGCATGAGCTCAGTCTCATGAAAGGTCTTTTGCTCATGAAGAAGGCACTGGTACTTAGCTGAGACAGTAGAGACTGCCTGACAGGTTGCAATTACTTCTGCCAAATGCACCAGGCTGCATTCTGAACCTTTGCTTAATGGGGGCAGATCTGTTCCTAGTTATAAAAAATGAAAAAAATAAAACTGCCTCAGGTCATAGACTTGACAGTGTCTGTGCTTCTAATCAGGTTTCACCTTCAGCAGCAGGTTTTGCTTATTCATCCTACATAAACCTCAAAATGAGCTGAATTTCCTTCATATAAAAAAAAAAAAAAAAAAAAAAAAAAAAACATGGAAAAGGCATAAATCTCAGCTTCAGTTTCCACGAACTCCAAGACAGAATTACCACTCTGATCATTTTTGCCAGGTACACCCAGCTAAGGTAAGAGCTTCCTTCAATGTATCTGTGGCAAAAAAAGGACAAGTTATAAAATAAGATTCCACTTTGCAGTCTCTGAGCTTTTTTTGTGCTGTAGTAAATTGTTTTTGCAGCACACACTTTAATATGCATCTAGAATAATATTTAATTAGGCCAATAGTTGCTGCTTACATTGTTCTGTGATTAAGAACCTCTCTGTATGGTTCAATCTCCATTGATTAATTTCCCCTGCAGAATATATACACCTGCCTATTCTTCCTTGGAAATCCCAATATGAAGTAAAGCTGTTTTGCAGGTAAACAAAGGATGTTAAGGATGACCTTTAACTTTGACAGCAGTATTTGTGATTTACCATGTCATAACTGATCACTCTTAATAACAATACGCTGGATAAGAAGCTGAAATGAGGAAACAGCAGGAGACAGAGGAAGGTTGAAGGGGAGTAGGAATGATCTTCCAGCAACCCGCATGCTTGTCAGGGCAGGAGGTGTTGTGCCACTTCAGGCCTCACTCTGACACCTGAAAACGTGGCAAAGAGTTGATCCTGCAAGTAGCTGCACTGAAACGATGTTTGCAGGACAAGGAATTAAGTGTTGTTCAGCCCTTTATTAGGCCCTGTGACTGCTTTTTCACTTGGACAACCTGTGCTGAGTGGAGGCAAGTGGCAAGCTGTCAGGATTGCAGGGTCAGCCCATACGTACCCACTGGGCAGATTGCCATGCTGCCGCCAGCATTGTGCTGGGCTCTGCCTCCATGGCATGCCGTCGAGCGACTATATGAACTCAGGGAGGAAAAAGGGTAAAGAACAATGTGAGCTCTTTGCATGATTGTTTGTATTTTCTACCATGTTTTATGTCTTTAATAAACACAATCTCAGTTGTTTGTTCTCACCACTGGTTGACAAAATGGCCAATCTTACCTGATATAATGGTGGAAAATATAAATAGCTTTCTAGCAACCAGGCTTCATTAATATGTATTGGAAACCTAAAACAGTAGTCAGCTATGAGGGGGGAAATGTACAGAATTACTATGGATTATAATAATTTCAGCAAAGCATCTAATTTATATATTAAGTTTGCTTAATGGACTTATATTGCATTGCTCTTTGATCTGAAGAAAAAGACGCTAAAAATTGTATCAAATAAAAAAGAAAAAAAATCCATAGCCCAGCCCACACATCACATTCTGCCCTATAATTTACATTTTTTAAGAGATGCCATTTTGAGGCAGGAGAACTGGGTCCTAAAGATTCCTTCTAATATTACAAATGTATTTTCATGAGGTACACTCTGGGGAAAAAATACTAATGAAGGAATGCAATTCTGCAGACAAATATTTCAGGTCTATGCCTTCCTCACTAAAGACAGTCATTTCAACTAAATGCCAGAAGGCATTTAGCTGTAACATTTGTCAAAGGAATAGGATTGGCTTTAGGTTTCCCTCCTGATTTACAATTGAGTGTTTATTGGGTCTGCTGTACTGTAGTGTGTTTTGTTAACCTCTAAAAAGCTCACATCCAGCCTGTGTATTAATCGCAAGGATGATATCTGTCACAGTAAATTGGGTTGCTCTGGGGTTTTTGTGCTGTGCCAGGAGAGGAAAGGAGTAGGCCAGAGCCTGCTCGTGGGGCAGGACAGGTTGTGGGGGTGCCTGCAGGTCACAGGGTGGATAACCCCTCTCAGCTCCTGGCTCTGGGATGGCTCCCTGTGAGCTGTGCCATTTAATTTTGTGCCTCTATTTTTCAGCTAAGAAAGGGGGAGACCTGTGTCAGGTTGTGTGAGCTGTGGGAGTCACAGGCCAGATAAGGATTTACGTCATTGTGGCGTTGTTTAATGAGTAATTGTTGGGAACGTTGGGCCAGGAGTTCCTCACATGGGTTCGTGCCTACCTATAGCGGTCATTCCTAAGTAATCCCTGCTGTTGGTCACATAGACGCGGATCAGCCGTGCTGGTAATCACAGCTTTGTTGTGAGTCTTGACAGTTCTTCCATTCACATTTACTCCGTTTGTCCAAAGCAATGAGTTGTCAAACATTTACTATGGCAGTGTGCAGGGTTTATTCATATTTAAATAAAGCCATTATCCTGGCCTTGAGTTTCAGTAGTTTTCTGCTCTTCCTCTTGAGTATTTCTCTCAGTCGTGCCATCTAATCAGCTTTAGGTTTTAATTAAACAGCTGTCATTTGCTTCCTAGTTCTGTTGCAACCTGATGTTGTATTAAATTTTAATTTAGCCTAGTCTGGATAAGAAGTAGATTCCTTCAGACAACAAAGAAACACTATTAACAGGTTACAATTGTAATTAAGAAGAGCTCTGCTGAAGTGCTAATGCATTCAGGTACAGAGAAGGAACTGGAGATAAACATGCACACAATTATTATTCAGGGATAGTGCTTGCAATATGATTGTCTAGTTTCCACCCAGGCTTCTTGAATTCCAGGTTTTGGTCAAGATCTAGCATTTTACGCCCTTGCTGGAAGAAATCAGAAAGGATTTCCAGTTTTTCACTTGGGCCCTTTCCGTGTCAGCAGTTAGAGGTTTGTGCTGGTGGTCCCTGAGTGTTTTTCCAGCTGTTTCAGTGATGCTGAGCCATGCATGTTAATATAAAAGCTTGTGCATATAAATCAGCATTATTACCCCTCTCTAGATTTCAGATTGTGCTAGTGGTAAACAGCACAGGTATCTCAAATGCAGTAACACTTTTCCTGTAGTAAACCTTACCATGGAAATAGAAAACAAACCTAACAGAATCTCTTGAAGATGCAAATAAAAATAATAATAAAAAAGAAGCCTGCTTATAAATCTAATGGACGGTCAATTAGTTCAGTTCTGCCTTCATATTTCTTCCTCAGAGGAGATATATTTTTTCAGTCTATAAATAACCAGCTCTTAAAAAGGTCTTTACACTGCCTATTATACTTGTGTAACACCCAATCCAGGCATCAGGCCTCTGAAATATTGATTTATGTAGTAGAATTGCTTACCAGCGAAGTGTAGTTTCAGTGACGCACCCACCAGTGGCTAATAGGCACTGTGGGCATCTGTACATATGGGGAAGGGGTAAGCATTAGGACAGTGCTTATGTCTGGAGCCAGGTGAGCACACTGCAGAGCACCCACAGTAGGGGGTGGCAAGGTGTCACTTCTAAGACCCTTTCTCACACACTAAGCTTCACAGAGAGTTTACAGAAGAATGCAAATCTCTTTATAAACTTTGCATTATCCTTCAGAGCATCAAAGTATGTTCTCAGCTTGGAACCTAAGCAGCACTTAGAGTTAAAGGAGGCTTGAGGTTTTGTTTATCCATTGTCACACAGGAGGGTCAACACGATGGCTGTACAACAAACGGCACACAAAAAAAAAAAAAAAAAGAAAAAAAAAAAAAAAAAAAAAAAAAGGAGAAATTAGTTCAGGCCTGCTGAGAACCTGATTCCAAGTCCACTGAAGTCAAACAAGTCTTTCATCTATGACTCAGTAGGGTTTTGGATCAGACCGTAATTGCATCCAAGTGCTGCCTGCCCCTGACACATAGGAGTTATGTAGCTGTGCTAAGAGAAAGTGGTTCAGAAGTAGAATTCGTCAAATGTTTGTTGTTTGTAGTCTTGGCAAAAATACTATTCCCCCTGCTGCATTGAAAACTGTGTCTGTTGTTGAAAAATGGCTCAGAAATAGCCTGCTGACAAACTGGGAGCATTTTGACACCGAACGACCATGTCCACATCACATACGTGGTGTGGTTATATCAAATTGATGGTCTAGGGGTATTTGGAATATTTGTCATTGGTTTGGCAAAATCTAACTACCTCTTGACATACTTGTGGATGAAACACCTTCATTTTGTCTTTACCTGTCTTACACAACCTTTTTCCATCCAAGGTGCAGCTGATTGTTTTCACATGGCAGTGGAGTTTCTTAGTTTTGTTCAAACCTTAGTCTTTATAAAGGTTTTACAGTTGTTCTTTGGCACTTCTACATTTTTCACATATTTCTCTGTTTCCCAGTGTCTTTCTGTCAGGGATGGCAGCTGGTTATAAGTGATACCATCCAGCAAAAATTAAAACCAGTCAGTGGGTAAAACATCTGGTTTGTGCCTTGCAAAGAACAGGAAAAAGATGATGTATTAATTTCATGAGGTGTTACTCAGAAAAGCATCTCTGTTCTGGACAGCACTTAAATGTACTTAAATCACGCTGAAGTCTGTGTCAAGTTGTGCCACATACTTTTAGTGCTGTTCTGAACAGAAATGGACTCAAGTACACGTTTAAGTGCTTTTCTGGAACATGACTGCCCATAAAGCTCTAGCAGACTCTATCAGTTAGCTGGCACTAGTGTTATTAGTACTTCAACTCATTTAATTCAGGGTGCTTTTTGTGGAAGTTTCCGAATATTGATTAATAATACATCTTAGTTGCAAGTGTTTATTGGTCTTCTCCAGCTGTCCTGGTCAATGCCCATTATTTTCTATCAATCTAGCTAGCAGACAGAGCAGACAGAAGCCAATGATAGTGAATATATCTCCCTATGCAAGCTGCCATCAAATTTTTCACTAAAATCCATTTCTTCCCACAATTCTAATAACGGAATTTAAAATTAGATTAGTTGGAAGCAACTTTTTTTTTTTTTTTTTTTTTTTTTTTTAAATGAAAAGCAGAAGGATTTAAAGCAGTATTTCCTCTCACAGGCTTTTCTAGAAGGCTGAGCTGAATCTCTTCGGAAGCACAGGTCATTCCTTGCTCTGCATTTGTATGACATGTTGCAGTAAGCACTGCTTAAGTAGAGCCAAATTCCTCTGTAGGCCTTTGGAGGCTGTTCCCCTCCAGTCTGCAGAGCTGCTTTGCTTACGCAAGGCAAGGACCGCTGTAGCAACTCACTTGGAGTAATTAATCAAGCTGCAGCCATACTGAGATGCAGAGGAAGGCTGTGTTAATGGAGTCATTAGAGTGCCAGCACTGTGAATTCATCAGGATTAGAGATAAATGTGGTAAAACATCTCTAGGTGGGATTTTGATGAGGAAAGATTAGAAAAATTGTATATGGCATTGCTTAGTTTGTAATACCCTATCTCATGCACAGTGTAAAACCTGTAAATTGGCTCCAGTAGAGTAATTCTGTATGTCTGTCAATACCAGAACTTGGTGGTCCAGACACAACTTCTGACTTAAGAAATTGTTACACCACTGATTGCAGGGAGCTCACAGGGTATGTGCAAGGAACCATTGCTCCCTGTCCCTGACCTTTGAGGAGGGGTTTTGGTTCTATGGTCTGACCCCTGCAGCTTTCTTATGGTTTTTGCTTTTCTAACGCCCATCCTTTAATTGTGTGTGCATACAGGACACGGAAGTCCTTAACACGGCCATCCTGACAGGCAAAACAGTGTCTGTTCCAGTCAAGGTCATTGCTGTGCAGGAGGATGGGTCGGTAGTTGATGTTTCGGAGTCCACTGAGTGCAAATCAGCTGATGAAGACGTTGTAAAGGTAAGGCACCCACAAGAGGTGGGCATGAGGAAAATGTGAGTTTTCTCCCTTGTCTTCACCACCAGCACCACCATATTGGGTCCTAGCCTGCATTCTGGATTTGACATGGACTGGTTGTTTTATACAGTCATAGCTCTTTCTGCAATGCTAGGTATTTCCATTGTGCAATAAGGAATTTGGTCTCCAGAGGTTATGCAGGGTTAGGACATTCCACAGACTGATGTGGAGCTGTTTGTGCTGATGTCCATATGGTGTGGCAGAGAGGGTCAGGGATGCTGAGAGAGCAGTCCTTGTCTTTCTTTGCTGGCTAGTGGGTGCTCATGAGAAAGAACATGACTTATGATACATCCTACATGGGAGAAGTCAACTTGCTACACGGGAACCTTTATTTTTGTGTGGCTTTTCTGCATCCATTATTAAACAGTAATAACACAGTATATTGTAACAGTGTACAGCAAGGCTGTACATGCTTCTGACTGCATCACCTACTTTCCACTCCGGAATCTCTTACAAGTACTTTACCAAAATCCGGAGGAGCATGACAGAGAATAGAAAATAAAAAAGATATTGCAAAAATCCTTAAAACAAAAGTTGTGAACCGTTAAACTTTTTTTTTTTTTTTTTTAATATAATGTGTTCATGTGGTTCTCATTCCACAGCATTGAGATGAAAACAGCTTTAATTTAACTTTATCAAGATATTGACTGTATGACTTCTGACACATTGCATGGCTTTCAGCTTTTAGCTCATTATTATTTTTAGGCATAAAAGAGCTACTTTTGAAAATCTTTAGTAGATTTATTTGATGTGGTTTGAGGCTGTTTTTTGTTGTTTAAAATTAACATTGGAATTGAGTACAATGGCTTCTATATAGGGTTGTTTTCTTGTATTCTCTGTGAATTTCTTTGGGTTGTCCTAGAAAGATGATTTCTTTGTCTCAATTCTAGGAAAATACAGTATATTATATAAAAATGCTGTAAAAATAGGATAGTATACTCATCCTTTTTTGCATATAGTAATCCTATAACCTGTAGATCTTACTATAAACTCTCTCTGCAGCTCTGAAAAAACAAGTTCCTCATATTCTGTCTGCTAATTTTGTCATGTCTGAATGTATCCCAGCCCTGACCCAGACCCTTTTATAACTAATTTTAAAAGGTCTATTCAGGTTGCATTTGAAACCCACATCCTATACCTGTGTACTTTCAACCTATCAATGTAACCTCTTTCTAGATAAGACTGCAGAGGTCCTAACAGGTAGCTTGTACTTTGTCAGATAATTTTTTGTGTTCTGTGTCTGGCTAAAGAAATGCACTTAGCAAAGCTGTCATTTATTTTGAAGACCATATGCTGGAATGAAAAATTCACCTTCTTACTTTTGACAACTCTGAATGAGCTTATTAATGATATTTATATACTCTAAAACAAACATTTAATTGCATTTTATTTCCAACAACAAAGAAATTCCTTTGCAGTTAGAGTGCTTACAGAGCAACTGTACATTTAATAGAGATACCCTTTTTCCGAGACTCTCAGATGAGAGATGACATCCACTTGAACCTAATAGCTATAGGAAAGACATTATAGGTTTGGGCAAAAGTCTTGGTCAGACAACCTCTGCTTGCTTCCAAATTTTTTTCATTAATGTTTTTATCTCTGTTTATCATGAAGGCAAATTATTCATAAATAAGATTCAAGTTATTGAGAAGAGGCACGTGTACGGTTGAAACATCAGGGACAGAGTGATGCCTAGCACACCTCAGACCTCAAAACATTTTGCAAAGGAAATCAGTGTAATAATCCCTTTTCATGAAAGTGACTGATTAAATGTTTGCCCTCAGCCAGTGATGGAAGAGGTTTCTTGAATCTCTAGCCTGAGCTCCAGGTTCTCTATTTTATGTTATATATTAGATGGGGAAAGAAAAATCACATTGTGTTTTTCTGGTAAGCAAATTTCCTTGAAAGCCCTTACCAGAAAGGACATGAATGAATATCTTTGTTTATGACTAATTTAATTGTCATAGAAGCAGATTCTTTTGATAAATCTTGCATATTTTTTTTTCTATTTACTGTACAGCTCTTTGTATCTGATCAGAGGCTATTATTTATCAGTTTACAATGAAGTGCTTATATTATAAACTCAAGCACCAAGTTATATAACATCAATATATTATTGCTCAGACTGTCTTTTATTTTCTTTGTACTTCAGTAAACCAGATACTGATCTAAAAGATTGTGTATGTGGACTTTTGTTTCTATTAATTGGATTTCTAGTATTTCTAGGACTTGCTGTAGTTAGAGAATGCTAGACTGAACCAGATACAAAAAGGTTATGAAAAGGACTCCCCTTCCTCTTCCACTAATAAAATTAGTATCTGCACATGTTAGGGAGATGTTGCATTTCAAAACACTGCTTGTTTAAAGTCCATTTAGTTCAATCAGCAGTTGTCCATATGGATGTCTTCTCAAAGCTGGGTATGAAATTGTTATGGTTCCTGAATTTAAGAGGTCCACTGAAGCTTGCAGCTAAATAAAACTTGACATGACCTTTCTGAGCAGATACAAGATTACCAGTTGCATTTGTGGATTTATGCACTTCAAGAAAGCAAAGCTCTTGTCCTTTGACCATCTTCCTTTCTTGATTTTTTCAAAATGGGTTGTATTTCTAGGTGGAAGTAGACCTGTTCCAAAGCACCTTCAAGTTGATGAGGGTCCTCCCCCTTTCAATGATTTGGGGAGAGCAGACCAAAACACTGGGCAAAATTCTGCACAGGTTTTACAAGATTTGCACTGTATTTTGCCCACCCCCTCTAACCTGGTATCCAAGGCTATTGGCTTAATGTATGAAAACAAGAGGTCTGAGTTCATCCTTGCCCCATCCTGGTGATATAAAGGGTCTCAAAATGGGAGTAATGTTATTTTTGTGAAAATTACAACACTGTTATAATGGATTTTAGTCACAAATTACTGAGAGGTACTCTCAGACTGCATGCTTTCAGGCATAATTTTTAACTGGAAATACATGTATTAGTTGCAAGATTGGATCCATAACAATTAATTAGCGGAGTTAAAATTTAGTACAAGCTTTATGTGCCCGTATTTTTTCATAAAAATACATATTCCCTTTACAAGCTCCTTTGGTAAACTCAATATTGACTTTGCTTCCAGATTTGTGTTGCCTTTTCTATATAGGTTGTACTGCTAAACCCTCTAATAAGGGTTGTCAGGCATTTTGGATGTAATTGCCTTATCTTGAGCTTCTTTTCACTGTTAATTCTGCCTTTATTGTTTCTTTTGTAATTGGAGAGATATTCATATTCTTTTGGGCAGAACAGAGTGTTGCATTCTTAACCTTTTATTTCTGTTTAATAGCTAATGATTTAATAGACAATTAATGAAACAGTTCTTTGATCACTGCTCTAACACCATTATTTTCAATTAAGACACAATGAACTGAATCTAGCTTAAATAGAACAGACTTTGGCCCAGGCTGTTAATGTATTTATACAAAATGTGCTTATCTGGGCAGCTACCTAGACATCACATTTATAAAAATACTACTCAGAGGTGGTCAAACAGATAGATGATAAGTGCTTTATTAGTAGACAAAAGATGTGAATCCATGCTGTCCAAAGCCATATATCTTGTCCGCATAACATTTTAATAGCTTCCCAGAAAGAGAGTATTTCAGTCCTTATTTTTCAAAGCCTACATAATTAGTGGTAAATATAGTGAAACACACCCAATACGTCTTGATATTGCATTTTCCAGCCTTAGTGTGACTTGATCCTCAGCGGAGTTGCCCAGATCAACTTGTTCAGTTGGACTGCCATCCCTGGTCCCTGGTCCCTAGAGTTGCTGCTCCCTACAGTTTGACACAGGTCATAATAGTACCAACCATGTACCTTGAAATGGCTTTTAAAACATCAAATATATATATATATAGATGGAAATATTGCTCTAAGTAAGTGAAACTGATGTTTATTCCGTCATTGGAAAGGGATGCTTAATGTTTTTGGTATTTGAAAGAAAAGATTGCCTTTATGATTAAGGCACAGAAATGCTTCTCAGCATTAATTTCCATACCTTTTGCTGATTTGCTATGTGACTGTGGGAAGTCAGTCATTCCTTTTGGAATCTTGCTTCCTTATCTGCAAACAAGGCTGAGAAAACATCTTTTGCCAGCCTTGGCTTGCGTTACGTATTTTTTCAAGCTACTGTCAACAAAATCCTTATTTCCACAAGTCCCATTAACTTCAGTGGTCTTCTGCCATAGATCCTCTTGAAGGACTTGAGTCCTGCTTCTCCTACAAAGCAGAGCTAAATAGGGTGGTGAAACTGAAAAAAAAAAGAGTGATAGTAGCTTGATAAATTTATGCACAAGTTACTCAGCCAGTCTGGTGATGGGTAAAACACTGCGATAAAGGAGCTGTAGCATGGTAGGGTGTGCCTTTTCTGTATGTGTTCTGAACCACGGGGTCTCAGCCTTCACAGATGGGGAAGAAAAGGATTAAAGCAATTGTATCATGGCAGAGACCTTCTTTGCCCATCCATCCTACAAGCACTGCTGAAGTTTTGCTGGCCAGTTAAAGTGGGTTTTGCTTGCTCTCCATCAGCCTTTGGGCCATACTTAGAGGGAAGTCAAGTTAGACCAATGGCAGTGGTAGAGTGACAGCCTTGATTGAGATGGTTGTATTGCAGAGGGAAGTCTAACCTGAGGGGCCCTGGCACTGTCAATCTTTACAGCTTCTTAAATGCTCCAAGTAAGGTTCATGCATTACTTTGTCCTTGCTATGGAAGTGTCTTTAAAAGCCTGAACCGTAGTAATTTCACATGAAGAAAAATTCTGAAAACAGTTACATGGTAGTCATAAACATCACCCACAAAGCAGCATCAAGTGAGAAAATTATGAGGACAGCTTCTTAGTCCAAATGTTTATCTCAGTAGTGTACAAATGAAAGAGAGACAGCTGCCCAATTAATTCATTCTTAGATTAGTCATGTTTTCATGTTCTTTGCAAGTTACGCAGAAATTGACTGGTGGTACAAATTAATGTCTTCAAATGGCTTCCTTGGAGTTACACCACGGACTAATTTAGCCTAATTTTAACAGAAAAGGCCCTCAACTGAACAGAAGGGAGCCAGAGGGCCTCATCCTCCTCATTTCTGCCCACATGTAAAGTGCAATAGAAACAGGCTGAATGTGCCCAGGCAGAGACATACACTAAAAACAATGGTGCTTCAGTAATATACCATGAACTCTTCTGTGCAAGAATGCACTTTTCTTGTCAGCTTGCTAGAGGAAAGCACTTCAGTGAATTATTTTTCATCTTTTCATAATTTCCTGTCTAATTATAATGAAAGTCAAATTCAAACCATTCCTACCCCCTACTTTTCTAACACAAACCTTATCTTGAACTCTACATAATTAATGTTAAAACAATAGAAGACCTAATTTTCCTAGCAGCAGCCAGCTAGGTTTTATCTAATATGCTGTTAAAATGATGTAGGAAAGGCAGTAAAGGTAATAATAGCTGAACCATATTAAATCTGCAGAAGGTTTTTCCCTCTTACAGACAAAAGCAGATGAGACTGAGAACCTTATTCAACATCTGTGGGCACATTGATCTCTAATGCCAGCACAGCAGCTGCTACAAGGGGCTCCAAAACAAACAAGCAAACAAAGATATGGAGGGATACTGCAGTTCTGTAATTTAGATGATACTGAATTCTGGGAACACTTTCCTGCTGCAGACCCACAGCATGTTCTTAGGACAACTCAGAGCAAGAAGCACCTGCTTGCAGCTGTTTATGCAATAGTTTATGCAGGAGATCTGCAAACATAGGCAGTGCTTGTCATTTGCAAGTTCTGCAGCTGCTTCACCATTAATGATGAAATATACATAAAGTGGGGCTAATCTTATTTCTCCATCTATCATATTTTTGAATGCCTGTCACTTCATTACCTGAAAGCTTGATTTTGTGGACACTTGCTCAGAAATTAGCTTACTCTAGTTCAAACACTTTCTGGGAGCAGTGAAAAATACTCTCTACTCTATGATGGATTTACTTTGGTGCCAGTTGGTTTATTACACAATTCATTTTGAGCTAGATCTTATTTTTAAGTGATTTTTTTTTTTCCTCAATGCTACTGAGTGGTTCAAGATTGACAGCCCTGGAGGCTTAACCACTGTCTCACTGCAGGACAGGGGACAGGTTGGGGCTGCAGCAGGCAGCTGTTCAGCTAGAAACCCTTTGAAGTGTGAATGTTTAATTTGGTGAGTCCATCTCCTTGTCCAAGCAGTCCTTTAATCTCACCTGATTAGTGCCAGTGAATCAGTATCATCAGCTCCATGAAATCAGTTGGTAACAACCTCAAGTCACTGTCAGCTTCATTTCCATCCATCTTTGAGAGCTGGGAGGTGATGGACTCTGCAGTCCATTACAAATACTCTGAAATAATGACTCCCCCTGATGCCTGGCACAGGGAAGATGCTTCTGGCAGCAAAGTGTTCCTCAGCTGAACAGAAGGATTATTTAGGAGGATCCTGCCTGGGTCCCAGGAGTCCTGGTTTACTTCTCTGCTGTGCTCCAGACCTCCTCTGTGAAGTTGCTGGTCTGTCTCAGTTGTGCCAGAGGGATGATGAGGATACATCTGTCTCAGTAGGATTTATTGGCACTAAAGCTGTTAGAGACTGTGGATCTCGTTTTTGATATACCTGTAGACAGGTATACCTAACTTAGAGCAATAATTAGAGATCATGGAGTTGCTTGAAATGCATTAAACTTGTAATTAGATCTTCTGTTTTCTAGTTATTTTGGCTAGAAAACATCCCCTTTGCCCCCATACAAAATTCATCTTTATTATTCATAAAAGAGAGGCAGGAGAGTATGGCAGATCTCTCTGCAATATGTCGACTGTTGAGTTAAGGATTTTGCTTTTTTGTTGAAATATCAGAAGTTCTGACATTCAGGTCACCAGATTCTGCTAATTAGTTTCAGAGCCAGACAAAGCATGATCAGAAAAGAGTAGCATAGCCACTTACCGCATATTAAGGATTTGTCTCAAAAAAACCCTTGTTACACAGCAACAGGTTGAAATCTATACTGTTTTGTGAATGTGCCAAGCTAAAACTTCACGTTTAGAATCATATTTGCACACAAAACAGTTCCATGTATAGCAATAAGGATGCCAGTGAGGCAATCTTACAAAATCACATATTGAAGAATTAATATTCTGTACACAGTACACATTGTACACAGCTTATAGCAAAATATATGTGTGTATTTTCCTGAAGATATTTTTAAACACACACAGCCTTCAAAGCCAACTTGAGAAAACAGTGTTTTGTCTGGGAGAGGATCCGTTAAGAACAGACCATACAGACATGTGCAATTACACAGATTTCAGCAGAGATGCTTATGGTGTCTTCCAAGGGACCAGCTGCTGCTTCAGAGGAAGAAAACAATTCTATGGCTTAGTGTTTGGCTGCTCGGAGAGCAAAAATGCAAAGGGCATGGATCCCAGTCCTGGGAAAAAAGTCATTAGCCTGAACTGCAATATTGCTTAGAATAAACTCTGAATATTTTATACTCTTAGTATGCACATAGTAAACAGCTCAGCCCAGGCTCAGCAAAAGCAAATGTAGCAATAAGTAACTGTTGTTGGGAGAAAATGATGAACTTTGGGAAGCACTCCCTTGAGATAGATAATAGGAGTTACAGGAATGGAGATGATAAGCCTGACATACCACCATCATTCTGAAGTGCACTTAATTGATTTGACTTAAAAGCACCTACGTTTGACAGTAACCAACTCCCTTCCTCATCTTTGGAAAAAGGCAGTTTTGTTCTTGGTATATTCTTAATTATTAATATTTTTTGCATTTTGATCGTACCTAATTGGAAACCAGAATGAGAACTGTTTTTGTTTCCTTCGTAGAAATAGCAACAGGACTAGAAATACACGTAGCTAGACAGCTGTGTACCTTTGTGCATAAGGATCTGGGCATATCTGTGATTTTGAGGGGAATGAGGAAAATCCAGCTATAAAGAACAGCAGCTAAATACTGGGCTAATGAGTTGGACAAGTCATTAAATAAGGATGAAAGAACAAATTGAAATTATAAATGGTATTTCTTTTTCCATTTACATAAGTTACAGGGAATGGAAGATTCTTGGTGGGGTGTGGCTTTTGTCCTCTTCCAGCTTTAGTACACTCTGTACTTGAGCATGCCTATCAGATTCGGTGGTTTAAAACTTCAGATTTGTTCAATTGGAAATAGAAACTAAATTCATTGCCTCTCCATTTTATAGCTCCTCAGTGGAGCATATTTGGAATTTTGTGGTGCGTGGCTGTGGATTTAAGCTGCTTTCCAGTGAATTCAGTGTGAAAATGGATCACTGGTTTGATGATACTCAAAATTTTACTCCTTTGATGACTTTATCTTGAAGAAAAGCATTGGAATTGGTAGTGACTCTAGAGCAAACAAGCATATTGACCATGTTTTCCTCCTAAAATAGTCAATGGTGAAACAGCCACCAATGTTGGCACTGATAGCACTGTACCCTGGAAGACAAACAGAAACCTCGATCACCTTAGTACTTTGTTCCAGACACTCCTGTTCTGTTTTTGCTTCCATAATAATTGTGCAAATAGTCCCATTTACTGAGAGTAGGGACTACTCATGTGAGAAGTGTTGCAAGACATGGCCTTCGCACGTAAAAATGCATTTTAGCAGCACGTAGCCAGCAGCTAACAGACTTGGCAGCTCCGTCAAAGAGAGTTCCAGCCTGCTTCTGCTGGAGGGCACTGTGGTGTCCTGTGGCTGTCCTCCATCCTGCGCTGCTGAATAAACCTCCCTTAAACACAAGTGCAAATCAGAAATCTTTCATGAGCCAGAAAAAAGGATGTATTGTAATAAATGGAGGAACAGTGAGCAGAGAGACATGAACTTGTGTGAGTGTCAAGAAAAAGCTGTTAAATACATGTAAACCTTATTGAAGAAGATGTGGGCATTTATTTGAGTTGAATGCATTTATTATTTGTGGAGTACTGACAATGTATTCAACACTATATAAAAGTGGTGTGGACACAGTGCCTACCCTACAGATCTCACAGCTGAATAAGAGTTACACAGGGCTTGCCACAATATAGACGTTCTGGGAGGTAATCCTTTATTGAGTTACTTGTACAAATATGACATTACCCAGGGAACAGAGAATGGAGACTGCCCAGCAGGACTGCCAGCAAGGGAGAGTTCTCTGTTAAGCTGTATCGTCAGAAATGATGAGTTCCTAGCGGGAAATGCTATCTACTATTTATATGCAGTATTTATTTGCACTTTGCTGATTCCTGCCTCTGAGATTACTGTCTGGATTAAATTTGCAAACCCTCCTCATTGACTCTTAGGTTTCCTCCCCAAAAAATAAGAGAAAATCCTTGAGACACACAATTCTTCCTTAGGTCTCTTACACTCAACATTATCCACTGCAGAGCAAAATTAATGTATGCCCTTCCTTATTGTTTTCCTTCCTAATTCATTTCTTTCTATAGAGGCTCAGCAAGCACCAATTTTCCAAGTGAGTTTTTAATCGCCTGAGCCCAGCACGATTACTCTCTTCCAATCTAGTTGCCATTTGATGCAATCACCATTTCAGAATACAACGATGTTTTCTTCCCCAAACCTGAATGCTATAGGGCCAGCTTGGCCTCAAAGGAACACAAAATGCTGATGGAGCCGCGTGAAAGAATATAACCTTTGATTGTGAGGTCTCCCCTAGCCAAATGCACCAAGGTGACATGAAAGAGTTTCTTTCCAAGGGTGTAATATGGGGCACAAAGAAATGTATTATTCCAATACTAAGCACACAGGCTGGGGAGGCAGGGACGGAAGACAGGAGGAGGACAGACCGGAAGCATGCTGAAGCATTTCTCACTGATGGGATGTTTGCTTTGAAAAGGCTTTTCAAGAGTAATATGTTGCCAGGGGAGATTTTCTTTCCACATCTTTTATTGCCACCCCACAAATCAAAGATTTCAATATACCAATACTGGAAAACTGCAAGCTTTAATAGTGCCTGCCATGCAGAACCTGTAGCCTTTTAGCTTTCCCCAACCTGTAGTGAGTTTTGCATGAAGGATTATCAGGGTAAAATGAGAAAATCCTTCCTTGGACTATATTACTTACTGTTGTGTTTTTACACACATTTTGTGCATTATAAATGCCAAAGCAACATTTGCAAAATTAGCAAGTAATGATCCAGGACCAGAGTACCCCAAGCAAGGTCAAAGTAACATGCAAAGAAGGGACAGAAGGGAACCGGTGGCTGCAGGCAGGGCGCTGTGCTGTGCTGGGAGCAGGCTGCCCAGAGCTGGGTCTCCTCCTTCCAGCCTGTCCCATGGCAGCTCCTGGTGAGCGTCCCCCATGGAGGCCCTGGGATGCCTTTGCCCTTTTATGCACCATAACCCTGGAAGGAAACAACACTGGTACAGCTGGATCCTAAATAACTGCGTGAACTGTGTGAGAGGGCTGTAGCAGCCCGCGCTGTTACAGTGGAGAGCTGAGGAGCTGCTCGGAGGCTTCTCTTTGTGCTGTGTGTTGCATAAGGCAAATGCCCACAACCTGTGCATGTTTCCCAGCACTCTCTATGGATGCCATGCAGCTCTAACTATTTAGGTTACAGTGTGTTTGTTTTTTACAATGTTGGTGTGAGTATGGTTGTCTAAAGTCTAGTAGACAACCATTTGCTAGGACCTTCTGTTCTTAGCAAATGTGACAATGTCACTTGTTTAACTGCCTTATGTTATTACTGATATTTTCATCTTCTGTAACTAATTTTGCTGAGGAAAAATGTATCATTGCCAACTTGGATCCCCTTAATTCTTGTAAGAAAATGCCTCCAGCTTCAGCCCTTTTGAATAATACACAGATGGATTGGACAGTATCATGACTTCTTTGAGAAGGTTGCTGACATTGTGTGTATCTGTGGGGACAGGCTGGGAAGGGATCCTATTTGGTGAGACTGAAGAGATTCTGAAGGAGGCTGCCATTGCCTGTCTTTCAAATAATTGTTTTTCTATCTGTCACTGGGAGTTCAGAAGGAGTCACAGCAAGCTCATGGAAAAGCCTGAGGTACCTGAAAATGAACGTGATACTAAACAAAGAAGGCTAGGATGAGATTGAAAGAGAAGAGAACCAAGGAAAAGAAATATATTTCAGATATCCTGAAAAGCAGAAATGTAACCACAGCAGCTTATCCCTTCCAGGTTCTCCAGTGCAGTGCAGGATATGCACTGTGTGACCTCTTGGGGCAGCCCCAGCCACTGTGCATGGGCTCTTTAGGAAGGGACAGCAGATCCCAGTGCTGTCTAGGTGTCATCACTGAGTTGGCTTTTTGTCCTGGTTTCAGCTAAGATAGAGTTTATTATTTTCCTAGTGGCTGGTATGATACTGTGTTTCAGATCTGGGATGAGAATAATGCTGATAACACACCAGGGCTGTAGTTGTTGCTGAGCAGTGTTCACACGGAGCCCAGGACTTCAGCTTCTCCTGCTGCCCTGCCAGCAAGGAGGCTAGGGGTGCGCAAGGAGCTGGGAGCAGACAGAACCAGGACAGCACCATGCAGATACTATAAAGTGTGTAAGATGTAAGTCTCAAAGCGCAGGCATGTTTTCTACATAGCATGCCTCCTGAGCAGCACAGAGGACCAGAAGTGTGTTTTAGTTATTCTAGTTTGAATAAAATCTTTGCTGAATGATCCCCTTGAATAGGGATGCGTAGGTAGAAATGACTTAGATTATAGTTTGGGAAGGCAGACTATATCTGCACAAGAATGGCCCTTAATGCTGAATCAATAAGTGCAGGTACCTGGCATTGGGCATGCATTCACTAAAAACTGGTGACCTGCTGCAGCCAGTCCACGTTAGGCAACGAGGAAAGCAGCAAACTATAGAAAAGCAAACAGCTTTCTAACACTGAAAAAGTGCTCTTTCAAGTTAAATCAATAGGCTGACATCTATGACCTGCAAAAAACATGAGACTTTAATAGACTTATTTCAGTAAACAGAATCTAATATCTTTGGTAGCCACAAGATGCCTGCTGCAGGAGGATGTCATACTATAAAGGTGAAATTACCGGCAAGCAGAAATAATTTCCTGTAAACTCATGCACTCTCCCGTCCGTGAAAGTTTAAAGTATTTACATATAAGCACCATGTCAGTGGTGAGAACCTTTGTGTCCTTTTTCATGTCATCCGTTAGCAAACAGTAAATAAAGTGGATGTATGATATTCCCCAGTACTTGCCGCTCTGGCCAAAGCAATTTCAATGGACAGACTCTTGTGGGATTGTCAAAGATCAGTGCACATCCAGGGCTGTGTTCTCTCTGAAATGTCTGCAGGCACCATGCCGGGATGTTGGAAGCAGTGCTGGGCAAAGGTCAGAGGAACATTGTGACTCTGCCCTCCTGCTGCTCAGGGGCAGAAGACATCCTGTAGCAAGACGGGAGTTTGGGAAGAGCTTTCAGTGCACTAAAAGTTCAAGAGTGTATATTTAAAGATGGCTTTGTGATAATTCTTCCTTAGATGTTGAAAGTTCCTCAGACAACGGGGAGAAACCTTCTTTGCGGCTGTGTCCCACTGGATATCATGTGCAGGTGTAGCAAGCCCTCTGGCACTGAGTGTAGCAGCTCTTAAATGTCTGCAAAGGGTAATTTCACACACTCATCAGCAACATAAATTAAAAGGATGTGGGGACCTCACTCTTATACCCCTTTTGAAAGTCTTTAGGACAGGTGAATAAAATAGATAGGGGAAGCCACATAGCTATGAGCTGTAACAGTTTAAAGGGACAAAAATGAAAGAAGAGCTGAAAAGAAATCCCTGAAGGAGCTGAAAGGGAAGAATATGAAAGCTATCAGAGACTAAGGTGAATGGACAGAAAAAGTGTATAGTTATTTGCAGCAGGTGTAGTTAAAATCCCAAACAAAACCTCACTGAGCCCTCCTTTGCCAACAGAAGTGGGAGATCAATGCAAGAAACCATTTGAAGTTTTTAGGATGAAATAGGAAATAAAACCACAGAGGAGGCGATGACAGCTATCCTATAGCAGCATCCAAAGTGTGCTTGCAGCATGAACGCTGCAAAAAATGTCCATGTGATGCTGGCTGAGAAGCCAGTATTAAAAAAACTCCAAGATCAGGGAATAAGAGAGGGAACATGACTTTCTAAAAAAAATTCAAGGCAAAATAATCTAGAAAGTCTTCAGTGGTGTTTTCACAAAGATTATAAAACCCCAGTATAACACCTGTTACCTCGTGTAGTGCGTGCCAGGGACACAATATTAGTTGCATGGGATTTCTGTTCTGTTCGAGCAGAAATGTGAGTCATAGCACTGGATTACTTTGTCTCTATTTAATTTTGTCTCTCTGTTTAATAGGAATGGGGAAGGAAGTGTCTTCAGAGAACAATAGTACAAAAGAAAAATTTGCATTAATTAAAAATGAAATCAGTAGTTCACATTAATTTTTAGTTTTTTTTTTTTTTTTTTTTTTTTTTTTTTTTTGTGGCTATAGCAAGCTAGGAGAGGAAAGGAAGATAAGGACCTAGGATTTTAAAGGAAAGTAGTTTCTTTATTTGTGCATGGAATATCTCACACCTGATTGCACCTCTCTGGTGGTTCATCACAAGCCACCCCTGAGTAAGCCTGCTTGGGATTGGTATTGTGACCAAAATTCACATAAAATCTCTGCTAACTTTAAACTAACTAGTTTTGGTAGCAAACATGGAAAGACTTCAGCTTGGGCTAATGGATTGGAGTCTGTAATACATGTAAAATGTAATATATCTTTACCAAAATCCAAGCTAACTAATGTACAGCTTGATCAGGTGCATCTGACAGAGTTGTAAACCTCCTGCACATTTGGATTACCCAGCTAATTTATTTTCATTTTGCTTTTCCTGTCTCTTTTGTTTTAGGATTTTTTAATGTAGCACAATTCTTAATGAATTTTTAGAACCATTAAGTACTAGCACATGGACTGGGACACCCATGGCAGGACTGGAGGGGATGATGGGAAGGTGTCTCTATACCTTTACGTTACTACAGCTCTCTTCCTCTGTAGCCAATTAATATTTTCTTCTCTTATCTTCCCTGTAATGTAGACACAACCTCCTGTATTGTTACAATACTGTCTTGACTTAGAAAGTCCTTTGTGCTACACAGTATACAATATAATATGCAGGAATATAATATACAATATATAATATATATAATACATAATTGTATACATAATATATTGCAGTTCCAGTACTGGCCTTACAGGTACACAAAGATCCTCCCTCTGGAAAAGTTTGCCTCATTTTTTTTAATTTTTATTTTTTAATGTAGCTGCATAAAAATTGGGTTCAAAATAATTTTGGACATGTCTGAAGGCCTGTAATGTTGGCCTGGATTGCATTCACATTTTTAAATTGTTCTTAATACCCACTAGAGCTAATATATATATATATTATTTTTTTTTGTTAAATTTAGTTTTTCACAGACTCATATGTCTCCAGGAATTTTCATATAAAGCACCAAATGTTTTGAATGGTGTTTGACTATCTTGTATGTGTGAGGAACTTGGACCATCTTTGTGTATATATATATACATATATATATATGTATATATATATATATATATAAGCTTGCTTCTCTGAATTACATCCTGCTGTTGTCTCTAAGCTTTTTTCACTTACTGTGTAGGGAACTCTGTCTCTTCATGCTGGTTTTCTGTGTTATCTGGCATTGGAGGCATAAAACAGTCTAGAAAGATGGTAACTATATACTCCCATATGACCAGAGAAGGAAGATAATTTCTAAGGTAAAGGCTCCTTGGCATTCTCTTCAAATAATTTTATTGAAGCACTTGGCTGAGTGAAAGCTGTTTAAGGACTTTTTTTGTTGGCTTTGTTTGCTGAATGTCTCCTTTTCCTTATTTTTCCTAATTAATGAATTATTTGTTGCTCAGAGACTAAAAACTAGCAGGGAAGCCTTATAAATGCAGATGTGCTAAAATCTAGGACCAGATTTTCTTTTGCAAGATACAAGTGTATTACTGTGCATTTAAAAGCTCTTTGCTTCTTTTTTCTTTAAAATTTATATTATTTTACTTCATTTACTTATTTATGGTTTTCAAATGATTCTTTGGGATAAGAATGGTGTATCCCTTCATGACTGGTACAAGATTAAAGGCTGTATCAGTGTGGCTAACATTCATGATGTAACACATTACTGATTCTAGACACATTAAGCCCACAAGATTTATTAGTTGGCTGTTTAGTTGTCTTCTGGTCTTGTGGCCTTACAGTAGCATTGTAGTTGTCATATATTCAAATTACATTCATAAGGAAGGAGCGCAGTTGTCCTTCAGTGTCAGGAACAGCACATAGGCTCCTCTTCCCTACGGAGTAGTTCAGGAGCAGCACAAGGACTTTGTATATGCTGGCTCTGCTGTGAAGGTCCTTGTACACCACGGTGTTTCTGCCCAGCTAGGAGGGCTGAGTGGCCGGTGTCTTGTATGAGGACTCTACACACTTAGCAGCCTTGAGCTTTTTGCACAGTGTTTGCAGCATCTATGGGAGATAGGGAAATTTGGAGGTGACTTGCATTCTCCAGGAACCCGACGAAACCGCCAAAGGAGAGCTGGCAAGCTTCAAGTTATAACTGACCTGTAGATTTTGTTTTTTCTTTTTTTGATTAACACATTCTTCAGAAACCTCTATTACCCTTCTTAAAATTTGGAATTGAAAAAATTGAAAGATATGGAACACATGAAATTGAGTGAATACACATGTAATTGTTTCTTTTTCTTTTAATTTCATGGAGCCTTAGATTTTAAATTTCAGTCACAGGGATTAGACCAATGAATCATGAATACCAAGTTTACTTAGTACACAGAAAATTACTTTTAAAGCCCATTATTTTACAAAGAACTTCAGTGGAACTGGAGTATGTTACTTCTGCCTAAATATTCTCCCCTCTTACTTTTCTCAACAATGTGTAAATTATTCTGTCATTCTATAACCCTATTTGTGTGAGTAATTCAAGTGAAAAAAAAAGAAAAAAACAGCTTATAATTCCAACATGTGTGTTAGTTTCACCTAATAAATAGTTTCTACAGAGCAGGTTCAGTGTTTGAAATTAAAATTGGTGCAAGAAAGAGCTGGCACCATATTGCTGGTGTTTCATCAAATAAACAACTCCTAATCCCTTCTGGGACACCAGCTGATGAATATGAAGTGCATGGATGTTTACTTAAACTATCAAGTGGTGGTAATGTCTAATCTACAGAAGTTTAAGGATCAAGTACTTAAGCAAAACACACCTCATAAAAGCATGTACTTAGAATTTGTGCTGGTGAGAGATCTCTTATCTTAGTGCAAAGAATGAAGATGTCTGTCTAATGATAAGCATGCTTGTCTGGGAAGGATGTTAGCCCAGGAGAGCTACTGCATAGCTTGTCATCATGGTGACAAGACAAGCTGAAGCCAAGCCGACTTGCATACCAAACTGCTTAAGAAATGGAAACTCAAGGAGCATGAATGGGACTGGCACAATTTTGATTGCAAATGGACAAGGAAGCAAGAGATACTGCTCAGAGCTCTGGTCCATGTCTTACCGTTATCAGCAAAAGTAGTGTCTGAATGAATAAAGAATGTTCTTGAAGTTTCTCAAAACACAAACTGTGCTGAGATTTAAATGAGCTTGAACCACATGAGATGTGCATCTGCTCTCCTGCATCCTGGCAGTGGAAGTACTGCTCTATCAAGAGAGAATTGCAGTTTGGCCAAAAAACTTCAAATATGATGTACTAAAAAACTTGAGTGTCTCGCTGCCTCAAAATCTTCTCTGTTCCAAGCTTGTGTCACAGTTGGCTGTTATTGCATTACAATAGAAAGTGAAGGCCTTTAAGGCTCCTGGTCTGAGGCCAGTAAATCAGTAGAAAATCCCTCATTTACTTTACAAGTGTTGGATCAACGCTAAAAGAGTCACGTGTTATCCCCTACAAGACACATCCCATTTTTCTTTCACACATCTAAGTAGAGCCCCATCTGGTTTCACAACTGAATGTAGAAATGTCTGTGCTCTGACCAGTAGCAACATAGCCACTGCTATCTTTAAGTCATTGGTATCAAGCATCATTTCTTTGTGTGGAGGGGAGCTGACATCCCTGATGGACCAACCACTATTCAGGTACTGTGAACAAAGACTTACCAAAGACACCAATATGGCTGTTGATTTCACCTAATGAAGACGGTCTTTTTTTCTTAAAAAGGGTGATGCTAAATCACCGGGGAGAGCAGACAGAGGAACTTTTAATTCTTACAGAAATCCTCAGCTTGATTTTTGTAGAAAAATCATGGTTAAAAGCTCAGCTGATTAGCAAAGGATCTTTGTACATGGAGCATTAAACATTTTGGCAGGAACCATGTAATGCTTTTAGCTGCTGGGGGGGGGGGGGGGGGGGGGGGGGGG